>NC_082391.1:14671374-14971374 GCF_031168955.1 Gadus macrocephalus | reverse complement strand
GGATATATCTATAAGCCAAAATCAATTATCACAAGACAAACAACAAAATGCTATTAGTAATTAGTTTCTGAGCACTGCTTCCTAACTGTATTCTGCTTTTCCATTTTTAGCGGAGATCAAATAACCTGCAAAGACAGGCAGCTTTGTATGCTATATGTTTAGTCATGTTTAAACATGCACACATTCTTGTGTTAAACTTCATCCCCGGCATGAACAACATCAATATCTCACTTACATGCATGTCAATTCATTCACATTTCTTCTATTTGGATCATTAATACTTTACCCACATCGATGAAATACAGATGAAAAAAATTCTTTCTGAGTTGATCTGGCATAACGCAAGGTTGTGACACGGCAAGAACAAACGTATTTAACACGGGGGGAAACGAATTAGTCTCCCGGGGACAATGCAAATAACGAAACCATGAGGCAAGATTGGAGTCAGACTGGAAATGACACACTCATTACAACCCCCGAAACCTACAGTGATTGGTGGCCCCCCACATTTCACTGACATCAAAATTCCTCCAAGCAATAACTCAATAAGGCTTGAAATCTATAGCCAGAAAGGGGTCTCTGAAGAGGCTCACCTTTAGATGAAGGCCTCCCTAGCTGAGAGCACGGGTGAAGATAAAATAAGCCTTACGGGCTGGGGGGTTGGGGGGTATTGCCTGGGTGTACCCATGAGATTATTGTCTTCCAGATGTCTGAAGTGGTAGTAGTCTTCTTTAAAGCACTCTTCTTTCTATTCTGTCTCAATCCAGTCTTCCAGGCGGTTCCATACGAAAGCTTGTCGTTAGAAAAGGTTCTTGGTGATTACACTCAGAGATGAGGTTATCAATCTATAGATTGTCCCAGAAAGAACAGCAGAAGTTACCATCAGTTCTCATTACTCGTTCTGTTCCTAAGCTCTACCCTGAACCCTCCTTAGAAATATGTTATTGATGTTGCTGTTCTTCCCATGGACGAATCGCTATGTAAAAACAATTGCCTGAAGTCATTGTGTACTGATTCTATTGCAATCCAATTTCACCTTTATTATAAGGTACTGGTTTTCATTTTAGCATAGCACGCAAGAAAGAGGTCAGAAACAATAACCTATTGTTACTTCACAGATAACATTATTGACATTAGGATATGTGGGAGTATTTCTACTTTTCCTTAAAAAACATTACAACTTTGCATGATGTTGAGGGAGGATTTCACATTAAACAGTATACCATGTTGTAGCTTGCAGCCTTTATAGCATAGCATGTTTTCAGCTGTGTCTTTAATCAATGACAGGAGGCTTTACTCTGCAGCAGCATAGTAAGGCTTGGTAAAATGATAGCAGTGGTCATACATATTCCTATATTCTTACAATATTTGTTTTGCGTTGTCATGTGTTTTCAGTTTTACTGAATTGAATCGGAGTTTGGGAAATGTACCCAGCGAGGCATTGTCAACACTCATACCTATGTCAGGCCAGATCTGTCTACGGAGCCAACTAAGCAAATAGCAAAATGAAATTGAATTTCCACATCTCGCTGACTATTACAATGGTTCCTTATTTCCCCTTCAAACACAAATATTTTGGCTGTTTTCCTTGGTTGAAGAATGTTCCTGTCTCCAAGCTGTACATTTATAATGCCCTTTATAAATTAAAAAATATCCCAACCTTATATTTGGTTAACACAGAAAAATAAATGTCTCCCTCTGGAACAGTCATTTGAGAAAGTTGGAAGTTTGCCTTGTGGTTCCTTTGAGGTTACAATTTACCATTTAACCACTTAAACATGAAATGGAAAAACACAGACTTAAAAAACAGAGCAGTCATATTAAACTATGAGGTCATCCATTCAGTTGTGTCCATATGCCTGCAATGAAAATAGTATTTCAGTTCTGCACAATTTACAAAACTATACCTTGTTACTATAACATTATTTTGTCATATGTTGCATGTATAATAACACATAATAATAGTAAAGGACTTTTCTTTATAAAAAAAATTGTATGTTGTGAACCCTAGGCTACTGATAGAAGACGTGGAATGAAAGCACAGTAAATCAATACTGACGTAAGATGCTTACTTTGGACTTTCAATTTCCCGTAGCCTAGAACAGTAATTCCACCACAGAGTGTCTCTAGAGTTTAGCCCTAGACTTTAAGGAGGAAAACTGCTTGAGTAGTTTAATAGTTAGTGACACAAGTGTGCTATTTAAATCATTTTTCTCACTCACTGACACATTAGAAGCTATACTGTTATGTTCACTTGAGGCTTTTGAAGTTACTCATTTGTTAAATGTGCTGCTGATAGAGAAAATAAATAGGCCCACATGCTAAAATATGAACCTCAATTCAGTTTTTAACAAGGAATCATTTGAATATTTGATACATAACTACATCATACCCTGTAATGGCGGAAACTGCGGTAGAAGACACAGCAACAATGCGCAACAATTTGTTAAAGGAACAAGCAATCAATACATCCTTAAATGCAGACAGATGCATATGAAATTCTTCCGTTTTATAGTTTGCAGGACAGCGAAATAGTTAATTCAGCAAATTAACTATTTTTTTAGCTGCCTAGCTGTTATTCCTGATGCACCACGGTAATCTGAAGTCTTGTCAACATCAAGAAAACCAAAGTGGTATCCTATTCAGCATAGCTCAGGACAAGAAAAGAAGATCATGTTATACGGACACAATATATGGCTTTGATTTTGTGTAATTGTCAACAGTTGCTCATCATCTCACGGAAAAGGCAATTCCACCCGAGAGATCTCAGTTCCAATTGGCTATGGACAGCCAATGTATTTTCGAGAACCCTGGGTTGCTAGGCTACACACCGTTTCTTTACGTGAATCAACGTGGGTCGTGCTGAGATTTGTCCAAGCTTGACACGTGTCCTTGACACGTGTTTGGCATCATCACAAACACTATGCACTTCACAAATACTTGGGATGCACAAGAATGGTATATCTAATGAGAAAAGCTGAAGGAGCCTGGTGGAGGAGTCAAACACACAGTAAGCTTGGGGAGATTTTGGACGACTGCCGAAGAGCACATATTGAATGCTCTTACATACACTTCTGATGAGAAATGGGCCAGGTTTTCTGGGGTTGTCAGAGTCACATGGTGTGGATAATCTCTTGTTGTCAGACTTCTTCTCGGGTGTTTTACTGTGAAGGGCCTGCAGTAGCAAACTGTAAAATCACTTCAGTAAATGCTTGGGAAAAGAAGCAAGCATGATGTTCCCCTACCAGCATTCTGCATTTCCTCATTCCTTCTATCCCTTATAGCTACTTATAACTTATAATCAGCTGTGTAGGTACTAGTGTGTTGGTGTAGTGCATTGGTTCTCAAAGTGCGGCCCGCGGAATCATTCCTGGCGGCCCGCAATGACATACATAATTATGTAAGTTATAAAAAAAATAAAAAAAAGATTTTTTTTATTTTTTAATCAATATTAATTTAAACAAATATAAATAAATATAAAGAGAAAATTCGACTCTCTCTAGCTTTCAATTAAATCCTTTTACATTTTTTAGTTTTAATCCGGCTGTACATTACTTTGAAAGGGTGAACCTCAGTTTCATGATTTAGACCTCACTTGACCTCACTCCCAGAGGTCCACGGTGCGGGTGCAATGTTTTCTTTCACCACTGGGATGCTGACGGCGTTTCCCGCCAATTTTTTTTTCCTTTGGCGGCCCTCAGTCAAATTTTGGGTTCCTAAATTGGCCCTCAGAACCCCTGGTGTAGTGAGTGACTATGCGGGTGCATGATTGAGCCTCATTATTTTGCCCCTATGTAAGCAGCATCTCAGGCATCCCTATGCAACTGTGAGGTCGACACTCTGCGGCCACCGCTTCACTGCGGCAAACCTTCATGACTGACTGATTCGTCAGTCATCATATCAGCCTACTGATAGGTCTCTGATATTTGCTTGTTTTTTATTGAATGGACGCATGTCCAATCAAAACAGACATCCCAATACAGTGTAAAACACGGATGACAGACAGACAGACAGACAGACAGACAGACAGACAGACAGACAGACAGACAGACAGACAGACAGACAGACAGACAGACAGACAGACAGACAGACAGACAGACAGACAGACAGACAGACAGACAGACAGACAGACAGACAGACAGACAGTCAGTCAGTCAGTCAGTCAGTCAGTCAGTCAGTCAGTGTGGTAGCTTTGGGCTTTTTTTTTCGCAAATGGTCCAAAACACTTAATGATGTGGGACTGAAATACTTGCTGGCACATATGATAATCCTCGTGTAATGAGAATTCACTAGATGGCCTTGGCTTTGTTTATGCACCATCAGCTCTCCAATAGCTTAGCAGCCAAAACAACATCAAATAACAAAACATAAAGTAGGACGAAGCTACAGTACAGGCCAGATGGAGGAGAGGAAATCATTGACCCCAATTAAAGTTCTGAACAAATGTGATCTTATAATTAATGATTTCTGGGAGGTTCTTCATAATTAAATGGAATTTAAGTGCTCTTTTTGTTAAATTTGGTTCTTCTGCAACATTTACACAGGGGCAGAAAAAGGCTCCTTTTCCAAACTGATAATTATTAACTTTCCTCAGTAGGTGCTCAGGAATCTATAGGGCCAGATATTTGTTTTATAAAGGAAATTACTCATACTTTACAACATAACTTTAAGCTCACCAATATCACAATATTTGAAATTATATTTTTAGTCAAGGAAAAACGAAAACACTGTATAGCAGGCTACAATCATATTCACAGCTATTGCCGAAACCTATAACATTTGATATATACTGCACATGGGTTAAACTCAGCCAATTGGTTCTGAAAGTCTATAACTATCAAGAGATTAAGAGGAATTTACCTGCCCAATCTATTGTGATTAGAGTTATTCATCAGTTGTTCATAATTTGACTGGATGTGAACAGGCACACACACACACACACACACACACACACACACACACACACACACACACACACACACACACACACGGTATATATACATATATATATATATATATATATATATACATATATTTACATATACATATATATATATATATATATATATATATATATATATATATATATATATATATATACATGTATATATATATATACATATATACATGTGTATATATATACATATATATATTTATATATATATACATATATATATATATATATATATATATATACATATATATTTATGTATATATATTTATATATATATACATATATATATACACATTTATATATATATACATATATATACATATATATAGATATATATTTGTATGTTTATATATGTGTTTATATATATATATATGTGTTTATATATATATATACACATATATATGACTATACGGAATCTAAATAAACATATAGATATATATATAATATATCGATATATATATTGAGATTCCTATTCCTATTCTATTTTCAAGGACTGTGTAAAAACCAAAACAAAGAGCACGTGGTAGCTTTCGGCTTGCCGTAGATTCTTCCGCCATAGTGTTGACAGGTCATGTTGCTAACAGCTGGCTACCCTAGTAACCCATTCACCAGAATATATGAGAGAAATACACCTTACACGTCTACGCGGACATCATTGAAAACTATCACATGAAAAGTAAGTGCAAAGATAGACAACGAAGTACATCTTTACCCTTAGTGCGTTTTGTCTAAGAACTTAAATCATGCTAGCACATGATTAATGAGTTAGCCTTGGCTGATTAGGATGCACAAGGAAGTTGTTGCAAACTTCATTGTGCAAAGGTAGTTTCACGCAAAAAAAACTTTTAAGATCGGCGTGAGTGCATAATTTAACTCGCTAATTTAACTTGTAAACAGAAGTCAAAGTGCATCTTATAATGAATTGTCTGTTGTCGGTGCAGGCAGCACAACCCTCCTTACAGAGTATGTGGTTAGCGATACTGTCGGCTGGCGATGTGTCCCATCAGGTCTGATCTGCACAGTCAACTTTAAATAGAGTGGACACATATCCCCTGCAAAATTATTCTGAACAGCAATTTAATGCATGTATTTATTTGAACCTAGTCGATAGCTTACATGTGGTGGCTAATCCCCTCCTTTGTCTTTCTCCTCTTTCTGTGTGAAGCGCAGAAAGCTGAGGAGAGACTCTTATCTCTTCCTCCCACTTTGTTAATATCGCAAAGGTTTGGTCACATAAAATGGTTACGATAGAGCTAAGTGAGAGAGCTTCTCCATGTTTGATGTTTTAACGGATTACATCTTTGGCTGACTAATATTGCTATTTATGTTGTTGTACCTAAGTTGTATTCAAACATTATGTTACGTTACTGACAGTATTTTAAAGTGGATGTTTTTTTAATGTAATTATAGTCTCTAAAAAGCGATAGCTTCTTAGTTACGTCTAACTTTTATCTTTGCTAAAAAGTGCATCCTTCATTGGTCAATTCAATATCCACTCTATTTACTATGATGCCGCTCCAGATGCAGCCAAATATTACAATAATCAAAACCCTAGGCATAGGGAATATTTTGCCTTTCTTTTCATACTATCAATTTATATCCCGCCTGTGTCATTTTCCATTTCCAAGTGTGTTGCTGATCAGTTTTATTCTGTTAACTATAACATGAACATATAGCCAAGAGCGCTCAGTCTTACTTGGTGTCAATTCCATGCTTAAAACAAGAAGAAATAAATAGTTCAGAGTGTTCTAGGCCTACACTAAATTGTTGATGAAAGTCAATGAAAGTTCCTTTATTTATCTCAAGTGAAGGACAGCGATAACCCATGACAGCGGTCTGCAAATAATAGGGCATATCATTGTGGCAGAGCTCTAAATGTCCGAAACATGAGCTTTTGATGAGGATGCCGACGAGTTTACGACGCATTGGAAATGCAGAGGATCATTACCTCCAGCAGACTCTGCAGGGACAGTCGTTTGCAGTAAGGCTATTATTTTTTCCACTGAGAGATTTTAGGGATTATTGAGTCGTTAATGCTAACCTATTGCTTGTGATATACGGGCTGCCAAAGAGGTTGTGAGAACTAAGTCCAATAATGAGCTAAAACGTGTCTCCACAGATATTATCCTGAATTTGGACTGCCTGTTTTGCGAACTGCAGCAGCACTGATAGGCAAGGTTAATCCTCCCATTGATTAAAAACCTAACCGTTTTTATTCTGGCTGCACTAATGGTGTCAGAAACGCTAATCATAATCCAGGAATGGGACAATTAGGTAGTTTGAGTTCATGTTCATGTTCTGCAAATTTAATGAAGCGGACCTGATGTTGATACTGGGAGTAGTATTATTGACATCAATGAGGAACTTCACAGCATTACCAGCATCAGAGCTATATGTGTCCTGTTATAACCTTGAGTAGGTCAGTCTTGTCAGGATAGTGCAGGACTATACCTTGTCAGCGACACGTTGGATCCACCCATGAATCCAATGTGGAGGTGTATGTAACTGAGCTGCGTGTTTTGTATAGGGGCAACCGTCTTACAGCACAGAGCCAACTTTCCCCTCTAGGTTTTTTGGAATGCTGTGCTGATGATACTGCCGTGCTGATTAGCATTATTACATTCAAATGACATCTTTATTTTTAAGATATAATACAAAACACCAACATATTATTCTTAGCTATATCCATCTTTATCAATTATTTTTTGAGACAGAATTCAGTTGGATAAGCTCCAATGGGTCCTATTATTTCAGTTACGATTCATGTGAAAGTTTATATTTTAAATTAGTATTTATTTATTCTTGAGGCTTCTTTCTCCAAACACTAGGTAAACACTGCCCCCATCCCTTTACGGTGGATCTAGCTTAGCCAAAGATTAAGGCTGATGCAGCTAATCAGTACTGTTGTCTTCCCCTGCCCAAGACAAAATATTTCCATAAGGCCTATCCATCCCGACCACAGTTCAGACTGAGTAAGGAACACTTAATGGTAATAATTGACTAACCTTTTTGGATTTGGGCGACAAAGGCAAGAGCCAAAAGGACACGTGTGCTAATCACAGGTGCTCCACAAAAACTGAAATTAAATGTTTATATTTAGGTATAGAACCTCTACTCAGGGCAACATCTAGCAAGGAAAGAATGCAGTGGTTTTTTTGCTAGCAAGAAAAAGAACAAGCTCCATAATTGCTCTGCAGCTCTGTACTACTTCCATAACAGAGTATGTGAGGTGGAAAGAGGGTGGCTAGTGTGTAGGCTTATTACTCTGTATGAAAGGTAGCTAAGCTATAATTATTGCGTTAAAAAAGGCAGGTACCCACCAGACTTTGGTTGTTTGTCTAGCTATACGAATCATACTCTCGGTCCTCATGCTTTAGCCCCCATATTGAAGAGGGGGATGTGGGTTTGGAGCTGCAACTCCCATCACTCCTTTGTCTTTGGTGTTGGTCGGACCTAACATATTTTTTGTATCATGTAAGTTATTCAATTTAATAATGTGAAAGCTTTTATATTACTTTAACTATAACATTTCTCTCTCACTTTTTTCACTGAAGCTACAGAAGTTTACCAAGGTTCTTCGACAACCTAGTACCCAGTCCACGGCCCCCTGTCGGCTTGCCGCTCAACTTGCAAAACACACCAAATCAGAATATAACATGAGTCTTCCCTGAAAGCTGGCCAATATCTGAAAAGAGGCAATGCCGAGTGACCAGATTTGGCCTTGTTTGACCTGTTGCAGAAAGAAAGGGCTTTCTTTGTCACAGACACTTTATGCATTTTTTCTCAGAAATATAGCCAAGTCGGAAAGTATTATATAAAGCCATTAAATGGTCTTTGTCTACGCTGATAAAAGCAGATGACAAAGTTAAAGGGTAGCTTTAACCTGGACTGATCTTTCCAGCTGATGATGGAATTCAGGTTCAAATAAGTAATTGTTAAGTGGTTAATAGGCTCCCAATAGGCCACCTTGCACGCCTCTCTCGTGCGGGGGCAGCTTAATAAGCATTCAGAATGGATTATTATCCATTATTATACTGGACTAATAACTGTGAGCTATCTGCAATGGATTGCATATGACATTTGATCCTTATTGCCAATGCTGTCTGGATGGGTTTTGTATAAACAATTTGGTTGTTTATTTTTTAGTTTACTTTTGGTTTTTGCTTCAGAAAAATGTAGCCAAAGCTATTTCAGTTTTCTTCAGATCTGTCTGTCATTCAATACTTATAGCTTGGCAGATAGCGTTTTAAAAAACCTTTTGTGTGCTGGAAAAATAGTTTTGCACACATGGAATGAAGACGATTACATTTCTTATGATAGGATGCTTCATATACCCTCAAAGGAAAAGGGAAAACAGACAAAAAGGCCGTTCAGTGTGCTGCATCATCGAGGCAATCGATAAATAGGTTATAGGCCTATCTTTCCAGGGAGTCGCCAATGAGCAGACAAATGTCTTCTTTCTGCAAACGTTTACAGAAATCGTATCAATATGGGAATCACTGATTTTTCTTCTTTAGATAGCCAGGATCGATACTATTTGCCTTCAGGAATAACATTTTAGGGGACTATTTTAAGGCTAGTTATTTAATCTCCATTCAAATGCTGATCTTCATTCTTTTATAATTTAAAGTAATTGTGTCAGTCTGCTGGGTCTAATTATATTTATTGTGATCCCTTATGATCATGCCCTGTGATTTGCTGACTGATGGTTAATAATTTCTTAATCTTATAAAACTGATTTAACCAGAGCCAATTAAGGCTAATCCCCAATTTATTGTTATGAATAAAAAAATAATTTTTCCTTCATCGTATAAATTTGTGTCCTTGATTCAACAGATATGCAAAATAAATGACATTGGATAAACTGAGCTCTGTTATAGGTCAAGATTATGATGTCGTTTCTAGACCATTTTTTATTGCAGAGTAAGAAGTGGCAATGGCAAAATTACCAAACTCGGTAAACTGCTATGAAATCAATCAAAATTGTGTTCAATTGCAAGTGCTTCATGCATGGTTTGACAGCTAGTTGGTTGACGATGCTGTGGCATTTCATTAGTTCATATCTCTTATTAAATGTCATTAGTAATCCTGATTACTTTAAATTCGACCTCAATGTCAACATTTTTGCAAGTAACGATTTAGTTATGGTTTAATCATCGAGTTGTATATTCATGGCTACTCATGGCTGTTCAGTGTTTGAGCCAACTACTCATATTCATGGCTACTTTTCACAGTTCAGTGTTTGAGCCAACATCTGCTCCAATTGTTTAGTTGTTTTACTTGCTTACCACAAGTAAATCTATCAAAGTATCAGCCTCTATCTCTGGCGGCACAGAACAGCAATGCATTATAAAAATATAGACAAAATATGGTCTGGTTACCCAAGGATAAATAAACCAGGCTCACCTGCACTTCAAGCAGCATCTGGGACATATACTATTAACTGTTTGGGAGGGTCCTCCTTAGTCATATTGACCTTGCCTTAAACAGCACCAGGTTCGAAATAATACTTGAAACCATGTACATATGACATTGTTTTTCAGGACATTGTTGTCCTTGATAGTATTACGTTTATTTTAGGCTATAGACCCGCCATGATCCATCTACCTCTTTGTTGATTCTATATTAATGAACAATTTCTGGGAAACGGCAGCAGAGGGCAATGCAAAATGTCCATCTCAAAATCAGTATTTCAAACCAGTATCCTATATCGGCATTCTGGTATGTGCGGCATGGCTGCTAGGGCTTTCAACCGGAGAGCACTTTAGGTCTGGACTGAATTGTACGACAATCTGGGATGAAGTCAGAAAAAGATGTGGAATCGGGGCCAAATGATTTGCATAACCCAATAAATCAAAAATATTTCTCTTTGGCTAAACAACCTCCCCTACTGAAGTTGATAAGTGAGCTAAGAGCTTCTGCAGCCTGCCCTGTTCCAGTTGAAGCTCAGCTCTGTGCAGCACTGCCACACCCAAACATGCTGGAGGCTCTCACTTAACTCACTTCAGCGTGAGACATTTCTCATGCTTATGTGGAGTGGTGTTATGTTTTTCTTTTTTTATCCCTCATTCTGATTTCTATAATTGGTCGAACTGATTATAAGTTGTTTTTATGGTGTAGATTGAAATCGATTCTCAATATTGATTGTCAACGCGGATGCATTATTTATTGCGCTATATGTTGGATGTGCCGATGTGACTGTGCCTTTTTTTTTTTTTTTTTTTTAATAGAAGATGATTAAATTCATGGCAATACACTCGTCCTAATTGCCTACACTATATCTAGTTCTGCAGTTGCATCAAAGTGCATAGGCCCAACAGTCCATTGGGCCCCAGCACTTTAACCTACACCAAATCAGATATTTCTGGAAAGATGGACCTAGACATGTCAGACGTGATTTATGGAAGGTGGAAGATGGGTTGCTGAGACATTGGCGATCATTCTCCAACATGAGAACCATCGCTATTCGCGGCTCACGCACAAAGCTGCCAAGACATCTGGATTAATGTGCGAAAAAAAAAACGCGATTTTAAGTTGTTCTTCTTCCTAAGAGCGCACGTTGAAGCCAGGGTCGGGTGGACTGACACAAACATCATATGTCTCTCATTTACTGCGGGCAGTGGACACATCCCGTCTGTTCTGGCGTGAGGGCCAGGAACTCCCTGCACGGGCCTTCTTCCCAAAAGAGAGGACCAGCTGCTCCTGAAGGAGGAAGGCAGAAGGATGGAAATCCCAAGGCAAGAAGGGATTCAAGGCGTATATGGTCCTTTCTGTAGTCACTGTGAAATGTTTAATTTCTGTGCACAAAATAAGTCTGAAACGGTTGAACGCTGCTTAACACAAATGGAAATGGTATTAAAACGGTTGATGGCCTTATTAACCGGGTGCTTTTGAGTGCAATAACTGCATTGTTGGAAGGAATGTTTAATTATTTTCGGGTGGGCATAAGGATCACTGAGCATCAGAAAGGGCAATGCTCTTTCGGTGTTATTAGTGAACCCGTGGCGGCCCTGCAGGATCAGGTGCATTGATTTAGAGGAGAGTGCCTCGTCGGCTGGCCTCAGAGGCGTTGCATTAGTCTGCTGCATCCAAACCGAGGAGAAACACAATAGCCCTACAAGTGTAACGTTTCATTGCTACATGAAAGAGGAAAGTGTATTGATTATAAAACGCTTGCCTTTCCATATTTTCAACAAGGGGGACAACCGAGAAGCAGTACTAATTCGAGGTGTATAGCACCGGTCCGTGCTGTCGAATTGTGTTTTTGTAAGAAGGTAGTGAAGAATGTAGAATTGTTAAAGATTACACAGGTGGTTGGAGGGTATTTTCGAGACCATATTTCTGTATTCTTCGTTGGCATGTCAGGGAAGAGAAATGGGACTGCAGACTCCTGTTACTGCGGTAATGGCCCACTGCTGGGGTGTCGCTGGTATTCAGTCTGTGGCCTGCTGTGAATGATGCTGGCGTGGTATAGCTGGGCTCTAATTGACAGCTGTTGGGAGGCAAAATGAGGAGTGACACAGACAATTAAAGAGCTGGGTTCCTCCGCCCTGACCTTCTGATAATTGTACTCCTTTCCAAGGCTGGCATGTTGGGGACCGACACTCTTCCTTAACTAGTAAAGAGACGAGTTGAGGGAGCTTGGCACGAACTTTTATTCTTTTAGAGATCACTTCGTTCTACTGTCAATATTTCCTTTGCCACTCTAAGCCACACTGACAGAGAGGCGTTTGTATTTAGAATCTAAAAACAGCCAGGCATGCTTGTTTTGACCCCAGCTGGTGGACTGGATGACCTTTTGATTCAACGATTTCAAGAAGAAGAACAAAATATCCCGTTATAGCCTCGCTGTTTTCCAAAAGCAGGGTTCAAAGATAATTTAGAGACAATTTGAGAATATGGAAGTATAATTGTTAAAAAACCACCTTGATTCTGAAGTAATTATGTGCTCTCATCGGGGTTAGGGTCACTTTCCAAGCCTGGCATCGCCAATCTTGACTTCAACATAATGAGTAACGCAATGCATGGTATGCCTTGCCTCGCGTTTCCCCCTGTGGTGAGTAACTATAACAGTCAATAATGGAGATGAAGGATAAGCCTGCAAAATATTAATGTGATCCCTGACTTGCAGATATTGCAAAATAAGCGTGCATATTTGTATTTATGATGATCAAAACCAGATAGCTCTTCTCCTCTCCCACGCCCATTGGGCTGACTGCATCAGGGTGTTCGAGAGGAAAACAAAACTGTTTTAATTCTTCATTCTCCAAATCTTCACTGTCGCGTCCACAGCAATTCATGCACTTCTCACACTCATTTTTGCAATAGGTGGCTCTGGGTCTTTGTCTGATTGTAAGTGCTCAATTTTGTCCCCTGCCTTATTTTGCAGCCAGACTTTGTTGTTTCTATGGGGATGTCTGATAGGTATTTTTCTGCTTTTAGGGCAACAAGTTCCCATTTTGATTCTCTATCCTTGGAAGTCATCATAGGCTTTGTATTGATTTTAGAATTGTCTATATATTTTAGTACTTGGAGAAATTGCGGTGGTAGAGAATTTCTTTTTTAATGTACTTTCAATGCAACAAATTACATAAAAGTCCTTTAGTATCTGGATCAGGATTAGGATCGGTAGACTATAAGGCATTTCAAAGACCTTATTTTTTGGATTGGATATGTTTTTAATAAATCTGTCTGTATCAGTGTCCAGGCCTTGACACCAGCCTTGCAGATCAAATATCAATGATGCGGGGGTCCTATTTAAGGGCTTTCATTTCAGTCATCTGATGCCAACTTGGATGACAGCGTTGGCAAACGTGATCTCCAACCAAAACAACAGAAAAGGTTTGTCAATATGAACAATGGAGACCCGCATGACCCCCATCGCCTGGCCGAAGAAACATCAAAACTATTTAATGCCAAAACTATCTTAAAATGTTGCATTTTCCACTGAGAATATAACGAATGTCAACCATTTGTTTTGACTGACAAAGCCTTGATAACATTTCCTATTTCTTTCTATGTGTAGTTTAGGGTCATATTGACAAAGTACCTATTCTGTCATTTTAGGTTGGAGATCAGTCTTGAAACTAAACATGTGATGTGTGGCATTGTGAGATTAGTTGACAAAGCTTGGTTTAGCTGGTCAATTGTGGTAGGACTCCATTCTCATGTGACTTCAATTGAGGTGAACACAACTGATGCATAATGTGCACTGCTGTACAGCATAAAATAGTTTCATCAAAGTACACAAGATGTAGACCCTCTTGATATGTGGCTTGACATTCACATTTTAGTAAAAAAAGAGGATGGAAGCAATTTCCTCCAGGTTCTTGAAAAAGTGTTTATGTTATTGAATTGCTGTCCAGGGCTACCCTTATCGAAATGGGGGCAAAAATTCTCACAATGAAAATTTCATTATTTACGTCCTGCACACAGGGAATGATGGAATATATCCGAACCATTTTTAAAACGCTTGACTCAATTTGCTTTCCTGGTTGGTTTGCAATGTTTTTATTGAAGTTTTCTGTATAGCATTGTAGTGCAGCTCTTCAGAGCTAAAACCTGCCCTGAACCCCCAGTTGCTGTAGGCAAGCCCTGGGTCCCAGATGAATCACAAAGCCCAGAGGTGAGAAAGAAAGGGCTAGGAGTTGGAACTTTGATTGTTTGGTGATGACACCGGAAGTCTAATTCAGGTAATTCTTCAAATGTGGCATTGGTTATTTGATCGTTTTTTTCTCTGCCGACTTTTGAATTGAAATTGTAAGCATGTATTTTGTCTTGAACCTTTACTGGTGCAAGCTTAGGGTTATTGTGAAAAAATAATTTTATTGAATATCATCTTGCTATTTCCTGCGTTGCATCAATCTTACAGACACATTTCAAATTGCTCTGAAACAAGTAAAAAACTGAGCAAAGCATAAACACAAAAAAAGCTGCCTACTCGAGTTACGCCTTCAGTGTGTCTTGGACAGCCACCTAGTTTGATTTGGAATTGTAAGTCCTATGAAAACCATTTCATAGCAGACAATACTGCTAAAGCGTCTGTAGTACTACATGGTACACTACAAATGGTTGGTGCTGGCTGATGATGGGTAGCAGTTATTAGTCCAATAACTGTGTTAACAGTGGAGGATATTTCAGTTGGACTTTGAGAGCCATCCTTAGAAAAACATGTTTTCACTATTTACAGAATTATGCTTCTAAAGTTGCCAGACTTATTCAACAGAACAAACAAGTCAAAATGCCTAAAGTTTAGAAGTCTATTTTGGGCTGTTTAAAAAAAAAACTCCTCAGTATCAGGGCTTCCTCAGCTTGTACCTTCTAGACTTTTATTTTTCTTCCACCATGTTCTTGAAGGAATTAGTATACAGTTCACCCAAAGCAGAACAAATCAGTGCAAACAAACCTCAGAGGGAGGTCCTGTACTGTGCTTGCCCCTTTCATGGAGAATTACCTCAGAAGCTCAGGGACAGTCCCTGAAGGAAAGCACAGCTGGGCGTGTGTTGCAAGGCCCGCCACCGCGTTCACGTTCAATGCCGTTTGGCCAGACTTTTATTCACCGTGACCCAAGAATCTGGGCATCCGTCGGCTTGGCTGACCTCCCGGTAGCAGCTAATAGTGGCAAAGACATCGGTCAAAGACATGGAGTCCTCACGCACAACTGACAGGCTCTCTGCTAAGCCAGCAGGCAGAGTGAAAGCATGAACTGTCAAACGTCCCCCACTTAAAACTTTCATTGTATTTGTTATATCTCCCCGCCCTTTTTTCCCTGTCTGTGGCCCATGGATTATCGCAAACCCATCTGGGACTGATCATTTTAATACCCTTTCCAGGGCTTCCAGCCAACCTGCAGTAAAGGGCAATTATCTGAACTCGCTTGGATTCTCAATGCAGTTGTGCAGTGATTTATGTGGCTTTATGTAACAAAACGGGTCTCAGAGTCCCAGATATGTCGTTACCTTTCAGAGAGTGCACTAAGGGGTTTGTACGTAAACTTTGGTCACACTGCTTGTAGATTTGTCTAACAAACGGCAACAGCATCACAGGTGAAATCCGTTTTTCTGGAGCCTCCAGTCTGTGTGTCCCGAGAAGAACCCATTTGTCACTGTCTTAATGGCTCTGAGTATCTGTTCTTCCTGCCGCCGTGGTTACTAAATATAAGTGGTCATGGGCCTGCTGAAGTCGACCGCAGTGTACACACACACACACACACACACACACACACACACACACACACACACACACACACACACACACACACACACACACACACACACACACACACACACACACACACACACACACCACTATTTAGTAAGCCGGTACCCATGTAGATGCTGTTTAGGATTTGAACATTTAGTTTCAATTTTCCCTCGATCAAACTCAGCCATTTTATTCTACCCATGGACCGATGTTCCCTGAGTTTCCCCATGCCAGTGTTCAATTCTTTGGCTTTCTGACGATACTGCCTTTTCGGTTTGATTATTGTTCGAGAGGCAATGTTTTATTAAAGAGTATGGGAAAGCAGACACCCTTCTGGGAGCCACGTCTTGAGATCGCTCCCATTTTAAGATATCCCTCGCAATAGATGATTTATAATATAATGCCTCCATTCGGGCCGTTTCTCCGTGTCTGTGTTTAAATTGGTGCTCCTGGGTGAGATTCAGCTCCCGTCTTCCATCCGGGCTTTCTTTTGGATCGTACAATCCTACTACACGTTATTAATTTCAGTGTAACCATAGATAAATTGGATTTTTTTTTCTCTCCAGAGAATCTGACATTTTCTTTTTTATAATGAAAACGTTCCTAATTCTTGCAGTGGACTGGAAAATGAGGGCCTTTCTTCATTTACCTTTGATTGTATCTGTATGCAACTTTACCCCAGCGAAGTAGGCCTATTAAAGACAATAGAGGCCTAATACCTTCTCTGCTTTAAAGATCCGGTGTGGCCGCCATTGCTTATATTCTGGTTTCCATTTCTTCTCAACCTGTCAAATTTGTATGTCTCTGTATGTATGTATGTATGTAAATGTGTGTTTTTTTTACATTTATTTATGATATCAAATAGCAGGATATGGGATTCAGGGCAGGATATATCTGCACATGTATTTATTTTAATTATTTACACTTTTACAAAAAAGTAAAATGGAACATTATAGATAGAATTGATTAATATTTTTTCTTGTGTGTGTGTGTACCTCATCCACTACAACCATATAGTCACATTAGTCTGGTTTATAGCATGTTTGCACGTACGTTGTGAAAGAGATCACTGTAAGGGAATTCTGTAGTTTTCCTTAGGCATAACCCCCACCAGTGTAGCTTCCCGAAGGCATTACTCAACAGAGCAAGCCGTCCTCCAGAAAAGGAAAACCTGAGCATAGTGATTAGTAGCTTGCTGCAGGACTCTCTCCTTAGCAATTGCTGAGCGCCTTTCCCTCAGTGGGGCCCACACCATTCAGGACCCCACAGACACCTGTTTTGAGGGCTCAATTCTAAGCCCTCCATCACACCACTGCATGACTGGCATTACTGCTAAAATACCCTCACAGCAACACTGCTTTACTGTTTTTTGTTATAAGACTGGTATAACTTAATCGTTTTGACTATGTGAGCACACAATGCTTGTCATTTCATTGATGAGTCACTATCTTTAAAAATAAGTCAGTCTGATGACTCTTGCTTATCGTACGTTGCCATTTCTCTACAGTCTGCTTGTATATCTCCCATAGTCTTTTTCATTTTTTGTTTTACATGTATTTCATCGGTTTTGACGTACTGACGTATTTGGTTCCATTTTCATCAAGCTAAAGGTAGGGTAAACAAGCAGAGCGAACCAGACAGTGTGGCTGTCTGGCTGTTATTAAATATGTCCCTGGGATAATTTATTGAGCGGGTCCAGCGTGTCTGGAACAATATGTACCCCCCCCCCAGCAAAACTAGTTTACATTCCATTCCTTTGTGTTCCTAAGGGTCCACTGTTGACTAAATAGGATGCATATCCAAATCCATTGTAGGTTTACCACAATGTGTAAAGGAGCCTGCTTTTCCTCCTCCCAATTGTCATTGTTAGACCTGTATTGTGTGGCCTAGATTTGATGAGAAGCTGCTCTGGATGCGTCGTGTGTTTGATGCCTCATCCCAGCTTGACAGTCTGACAAGTCAAGCTCTAATCAAAGGCTTTGTTGCCATCTGTGGTGCATCTATATATGTCACTCCAGCAAATAGTTGAAAAATAATAGTCCTATGTCCAGCTCATCTTGAAATGGTTCCTTAAACTAGCTTTTGCAAAGAGTTATGCAGAGTCAAACTAAGAAAGTTGAACAATCACAAACAGTCGGTGTACCATATCAGATTGTATTCGGTGATATGGATGCATGCGAACAAATATTTGTACCTACAACGCCCCAGATGTTTATTTACCCAGTGTCAGCCAGTTATTGTAAGGGGAACAATGCAATGCGTGATTGGTTCATGAATGTCAGGGAAATCCATAAGCTAAGCCTATAAAGAGGCTCCAAAAGCTTTCCAATTACAGCTTCCCAAAAGTGTGACCCGAAAGGTAGCCTTTGAAACTCCATATCCCCCTCTGGGGCCCCTGAGCGCGGGGTTCTGTCCGGGTTGGCTGGGCCCGGGCAGTCACCTTTCATTTATTGTCTGGTGTACTTATAGACTGACAATGTGGAAAGACCAGGTGGTGTAATCTGTTGCTGTGGTTTCTTTTTTTTATATTGGCTGGCGGACTGGTGGTAGCACAGAGGTGGAAGGGGCACATGCCTTGCATGTGTGACAGCTACAGATGGCTATTTTCACCCTGGCACTCTTGTACCTAGGTCTGCTGATGAACGGCTGCCTTGCAAAGCCAATTTATTTGCTTTCATGCGCAGCAGTGCCCCAGCCTTTAATCAATAGATCTTATATAATACTTCAGAGTAAATTACATGGCCTTCGGAGTGATTAATGATAATAAATATGACTAATTGATTTTATAAAGATAAGTAATAATATACATTATGAGAAGAAATAATTCCCCCCTTATTCGATTTTGTGTTTTCTGCCTTATGAAGATTGTTCTTAAGCAAAGTCAAAATGCCCTCGGTTCCATTACGCCATTAACCAATCTCATATATTCCAGAGATAATATTAGCTGAACAATGTGTAGCAAGAAACCACGCTTTTTCCTGAATAACATGAAGGTGCCATAGTGTGCTTTCAATTACTCCCATGATGGGGCTTTTCGCAGCATTCATTTCACTCCATTTAAAAATCCCTGTACTCTATACCCCATTCTCTCTAGTATGTCCTCTTCAAACTTCCTCGGGGAATACAATTATAAAACATATTTTTAATTTAAGGCACCACTGGAGATTTCTTCTTTCTTCGTTTTACACCATTTTTTTATTTGATTTTTGATCATGCTCTCCTTAATGGATATTCTCCTTCCCTTTATAGTTCAGAATTGTAAATGGTCGCTTTTATCTTTTAATCTACTTTTGCTTTAAAAACAGCTCATAACTTTGGCTTCCCTTTTTAGCATTGACTTTTTCATATTGATGGGATAATGCTTTAATTCTTGATTTCAGTTCTCAGCAAGTATCCTGGGTGTTAATCGCACCTGTCGAGACAGAAAAGCCCTTAATGTGTTCTTACTCTCTCTCCATCAACTCCCATCGCCACCGACCTAACCCATCACTTCCATATATCCTGGACCGTATCCAGTATCCTTTGCAGACTTGTCACCAACGGCCATTTTGTGGTCTAACGTCTGAGGCAGAGTCACTTTCTCCTTCTAACGCTTGCAGCAAGACTGGCAAGGGAGGGGAACAGGGGAGGTGTTTATCTGGGGAGGCAGGCCTTCGGCCCATCATTATGCCAATAGAGACAGCACAGAGCTCTACGAAGCAACACAGTCCGATAAGGCCAGGAGGCAGCAGGGCTGCCAGACCCCACTTGCTACAAAGGATTGGGGTGTGTGGGGGGGGGGGGGGGGGGTGAGGAAGAGGCTAAGGAAGAGGGTATGAGACAGTTTGCTCCAGTTAAATGCCCAACTTTGTGACGCTGAGATAGTGGTTTGCATCCCAATCGGTTCAGCGCTTTCAAGTATATCTTTTTGATAAACTGTTGATTTGCAGGAAAATAAAAATGTACAGATTTTGTTATTTCTAAAACCCTTTTTGCTAAGTATTTGGGATGATTGGATATGATGAGTATTTATTTTTATTTATATATATATATATATATATATATATATATTATTAGTGCTGTCAGTTAAACGCGTTATTAACGGCGTGAACGCAAACCAATTTTAACGGCGTTAATCTTTTTATCGCGCGATTAACTGATTATTTTTTTTTCTTTGGCTCAAAACAAAGAAGCAGTAGCCTGACTGCTATGTTCAAGGCAGTATGTTTGTATGTTCATCGTTTAATTGCACTATAGGCTTTTTTTTTGTATCGTCCTGTTTTGATCAGTATGCCAATGTTGTTATCAATAAAAAAACATTTGCACAAGGCAAGCCGATGCACTTATCCATGTTGATAAAAATTAATGGGACAAAGAAATCAAGGGATAGTTGGCCTAGAATTTTTTTTGCGATTAATCGCGAGTTAACTATGACATTAATGCGATTAATCGCGATTAAATATTTTAATCGTTTGACAGCACTAATATATATATATATATATATATTGAAATACTACAGCTTGCACCATTATTCCAGGCATACAGCGATAGAGAGGTTGGTTGATTTAGTGGATTCGGTCATGGATTCAGAGCAGAGATTAACCCGAAGACCGTCAACTTTTTATCTCTAAAATGGCTATTCAAGGTTCAAGGTTGCTTTATTCATACCCGTGGGTAAATTTGGTTTGCAGGTCAAGAAAAGGGCGTTCACGGAAGACAAGACAGACACACACAAAAATCACAGATGTGCTCAGTACATCAGAAAGTGCAACAAAGTTATGCACCACTAGTGGCGCTGCAACAATTTATTAGTAAAGATAATGGCTGCAGGAACAAAACTGTTCCTGTAGCGGTTGGTTCTGCTTTGGGGAACTTTGAGCCTCTGTCTAGAGTAGGGATGGGCATTCGAATAAGTTGTCTTAGTCGATCGTCGGGAGAATTAATGATCAATTAGTCGATTAATCGTTAATATTTTACATTAAAATATATATATATTCAAAATTAAATAAATACAAATGCAGCGTGTTTTCCTCATTGGGATCTTTATTATTAGATGAACAACTCAGTTAAACCAGATCCGTTCAATAGTTCTGCGCTATCCGTTCAATAGTTCAGCTCTGCTCTAAGCAACGGAGCATGCAGCTCGAAGCCGGTGCTCATAAACGTAACTAAAAATAAACACACCCCTAGTTTCTTCCCAAAATAATAACAATAATATCAAAAAAACAATCATGTTATAACTTAACCAACCAACCAGTCTACGGATTGGTGACCGTCAGTCCAGCCGCCGAAAACACCCGCTCTGAGGGGACCGACGTTGCCGTGATGCACAAATACCTCCGTGCTAACTTGGCAAGGCGGGGGAACAACTTTCCACAATCCAGGGGCTCAGAAAGTTCTTTATTTCTGCTTCGATGCTAACCTCGCTTTGAGTGGTAGGCCTATAGTGATCCCCAAGATGTCATTTTTTAAATCATAATGGTCCCACACCATACTTCGCCGTGGCCTCGTCCGCTTAATGATTACATCGCCGTGTTCCAATATCCATACTATCCGTACTTACTCGTCTAAGTTTGAGTACGTAGGGCGTTCCGATTCAGATCGGGCGAAAATAAGCGTACTGAAAACGGTCAAATCGCGAAGTGTGTGGCGATGTACACTTTTCGTACACAACGGCAGCGATCTTAGCTACGTAGCGGAAGAAGGCGGAGCCAGGCTGAGCCAAAGTCGCCGCATTTTTTCCACATAGCCTGCATTAATAGTCATTTTGTAGTTTTTATAGTTTTTATAGCTTTTTATAGCTGCTAGGAGTAAAGAGTTCACCGTTCAAAGCGGGATGTTTATTGCGGGGGAGGAGCCGCAAATTTAAATATTGCACCCGTGTGGTAAAATGTTTAATTGCACACTGCATTAGTTTAATCGATGAAAAATTTACGTAATCGACGAAATTCTTAACGATCAATTAGTCGATCGTCAATTAATCATGCCCATCCCTAGTCTAGAGGGAAGCAGCTGAAATGCACTGTTCAAAGGATGGGTGTTATCACTTTGAATGGATTGCGATAACCTCTGTAACTGTTTGGTGTACAGGGCTTCCATGTTCGGCTGTGTCTCACCAATCAACTTACTGGACTATTTGACAATCTTGTTGAGGGAATTCTTATTTTTTAAAGATATGTTTCCAAACCATGATGCTAAGGAAAATGTTAAAATGTACACGATAAAAGCACAATAAAACAAAGACATCATGGTTTTGTCTATGTTAAAAGAGGAAAGCTTCCTCAAACAGTGCAGGTGCTGGTGACCCTTCACAATTTAAGTCAAAATTCAGGGTGGAATCGATTACTGTCCCAAGATATTTATATGAGGTTACCTGTTCAATGGTCTGACCTTTTATTGTGAGGGCCTCCTGACTGTGAGCCTGCCTTCTAAAATCAATGAACATATCCTTTGTTTTGGACACATTTATCTGAAGATAAGAGTTGTCACACCATCTAAGAAAGTCATCTATAACCGGTCCATGGCTGCTCTCCCCACCCCTAAGCAAACTGACTACTACTGAGTCATCTGCGTACTTTAAAATCAATCTAGTTTCGTACTGGCTCCGACACATGTTGGTATAAAGGATAAAAAGCAAAGGTGAAAGCACACAGCCCTGTGGGGAGCCAGTGGATGAGCAGACAGGGTCTGACAAAGTTCTGTTTATTCTCACTCTGCGTGAGAAAAGTTAAGAATCCACCCTGCAAGATTCTTACTCGCATCAAATTGTTCTAAAAGCCGGTTAGTTAAAATATGGGGCTGGATGGTATTAAAAGCTGAACTGAAGTCAACAAATAAAATCCTGGCATTAGATCCGGGTCCCTCCAAATGACATAAATATAAAGTGACTGTGGCATCCTCTACTCCCCTGTGTGGCCTGTATGCAAATTGCAAGGGGTCAAGCATACACTCAGTTTTCCTTAAAAGCTCTGTTTGGTGAAGTTTGGTGAAGTTCAAAAAACCCACGTTGGAGCGGTGGGCCAGCAAATAGTTGATTACATTTACTTAAATTAGAGGTAAGAGCAACTGGTCTAAAATCACAGAGCTTTTGGACAGCTGGATTTGGGAACAGAGACTATGACAGCATCTTTCCATATTTCTGGCACATGTTGTTCTTTAAGAGACAGGTTAAAAATGGAATTGAAGACATGGCTGAGTTGAACTGCACATGACTTAAGCAGACGCCCACAGATTTTGTCTGGCCCATGACTTTTATTCACTTTGATTTTAAGAAATGCCTTTTCTACTTCTTTTTGTTCAATTTGTAGACACTCAAAAAGTGCTGAGTGTCTACAAGCATATCCTCCAGTTCCTGAGTTGTGTTGCTAAAATCCACTGTGTCAAAACTATTATAAAAAACATTAAAAGCATTTGACGACTCAATGTCAGAGTTAAAACCATTCAGAATAATACGACTGCTACTTTTTGGATTCTGGTGGCCTACTATGGTCTTCATGCTAGACCATATGGAACCCAGATTGTTTGATGCCATATTGTGTTCCATTTTAAATTTATAAGCATTTTTTGCTTTTGAGATCTCAGTTTTCAGCTCCCTGCTGACTACATGCTGATCTGCTAAACTTCCTTGTTGGAAGGCCAGCCTCTTTTTTTCCAGACCACCTTTAACTGCTTTGGTTAACCATGGCTTATTGTTTGGATACATTTTAACAGTTTTGCTAAGAATTATCATGTCTTTACAGAACACAGCATAAGAGCAACACACATCTGTCAGTTCATCAAGATCGTCACAAGTATTCTTAAAAGTGTCCCAGTCTGTGCAGTCAAAGCATTCCTGAAGGCACACCTGTTTTGATCAGTATATGCCAATGTTGTTATCAATAAAAAAACATTTGCACAAGGCAAGCCAATGCACTTATCCATGTTGATAAAAATTAATGGGACAAAGAAATCAAGGGATAGTTAGCATAGAATTTTTTTGCGATTAATCACGATTAGTGTAGAGTCTTCAGTCCACAGTTTAACATCCCTAGTTTGCACTTTCTCCTTCTTTAAAACAGTTGTATAAATAGGCAATAAATGGGTTAGGGTTAGCTCAGCGGGGAGAGTGAGACGGATTTGTATGCATTTATAATTGACCCGTAGCAGAGATCCAGTATCTTGTCCCGTCTGGTTGGGCAGGAAACATACTGGTAGAAATTTTGCAAGGTCTTTTTAAGCGACACTTGGTTAAAATCTCCCATAATAATGATTGGCGCATCGGGTGAGATGGACTGCAGTTTCTGCACCGAATCAAAAATAGTGCTGCAAGCTGACGCAGCGTTTGCCTTGGGGTGAATGTATACTGATTATGAAAAGTTGTGGAAACTCACGGGGCAAGTAAAAGGGGCGCAGCGAGACGGATAAAAGTTCAATATCGGGTGTGCAGATGCGGTCCCTGATTGTCATGCAACTACAGTATGTTTTATTGATGTAAACACATACCCCGGCCGCCGCACTGTCTTTTCCCTGTAGTTTCAGTGTCTCGGTCCAGGCGCAGGGGAGCTCCAAAGCCGTCAATAGCGAGTTCTGTGTCATGGTCGCGTTCAGTGAACCATGTCTCTGTAAAGGCCAAAACACAGCAATCTTTGTAGTCCTTCTGGAAACGAACCATCCCCTGGAGTTCGTCCAGTTTGTTTCTTAGTGACTGTACGTTTCCCATGATGACAGAAGGCAAAGGAATCTTATCAAGATGCTGTTTCCTGACCGGAGTCTGATGCCTCCCCGTTTCCCACATTTCCTCAGTTTTGCCTTCGTTTCTCCACTGGATACTGGAGAGGATCTACGAAGAAAGTCCGGAATTCCATGCCTTAAATCTGCGGCGCGAGTTGGTCTTGCAAAGTCCAACAACTCCTGTCGCGAGTATTGCGTCGAGGTCTGCTCGACAGCCCAACTCTTCCAGGCAAGCAGCAGGCAAAACAAAGTTCCCAAAGCGACGATGTGAAAAAAATCCATTCTTATGTGTTGGCACCAAGAACACTTTCCATAGGATAGCAATAAGCACACTTAAAAACACTTAAAACAAGTAAAAAAAAAAAACGGGTACCAAACTTTTCATTCCCTGCCAGTCGCAGCGTACGCATGCGCCCGAGGTTGAGGTAGGTAACCTCGGGCGCATCAGAACATATAATATGTTCTGAGACTACATAATTAGTTCTGAATTTTCAATACATCCCCGAAGACCTTCCGTGAAATAGCCACAGCCACTGTCTTGGACCATGCATTCTGTCCCTTGTTTGACCAACCATGACAGGCAAACCTAAAAGAAATAGTACCACATGATGTCTGGTTCATCCAGCCGGCTGCCATGAATATAGAGAGAAGACTTATCTCGTCAGACTCTAATACTACCAGGAATAATCCAGTACTAAAATAGGCAGGTGGGGGCAGAAGCAGTGGCCTTTCACTCCTCTCACTTGTGTTTGGTGAAGTTCAAAAAACCCACGTTGGAGCGGTGGGCCAGCAAATAGTTGATTACATTTACATTTTCTGTTGGACTTCATTATTATCAGTTTCTTACAGGCATTTATTTTATTATTTATAGATAATGGGAAAACCGTAGGCAAGAGGCGAACTGCTGTAATTTAATCTGGTAGAGCTCACTTAGCACGGGTCACCTCCTGTATCCTCCCTCTATGCGGAAAAAGCAAACATCTTTTTCAGATGATTCAATTTCTCCTTTATTTTTGATTGTGTGTCTGCATAATTGTTTGCACTTGTCTTGCAAGAAATTAACTTGGTCACGGTGGCCCCAGACAATAGCAGGCATGAATTGCCAAGCCAATTTCAGCACTTTGGGAACAGTTAAGACGCAGCGCTCCAGTAGACCCCTTAATAGTGTCGGCTGATTCCGAGTTTGGATATCCATCAGTCAATTCAGCCTG
Source organism: Gadus macrocephalus (assembly GCF_031168955.1). Taxonomy (NCBI): domain Eukaryota; kingdom Metazoa; phylum Chordata; class Actinopteri; order Gadiformes; family Gadidae; genus Gadus; species Gadus macrocephalus. Next base: position 14,945,319 of record NC_082391.1, on the reverse strand, counting down.
GCAGGGATGAGTGCAGTCTGCAAAGCGCTGTGGCCAGTAAGGAAGTGGACAAATTGTTTTCATGACCTATAATCTGGGAGGGCCACTTGACTCTTAATTAGACACATTTGCATATTTGCATACATACATATGCCCACATAGGAACCGTCGTCTGCCAAATAAGATTAACGACTTCACCCGTATTTGATTACAGTTTTTCGATTCAAAGTAATTCATTCTTCGTTTGAATTCAAAATGCACTTCTGAGCTGTTGCATACATTTTTTGTCTAATAAATAAGAGCATTATAAAGGCTAAGAACTGTTCTTGTGATTATTTTTGTTGATAATCCACACATCACTATATTACAAACACATCCACGATGACTTCACCTGCCCATTGAAACGGCGCCTTTCCCTGTATCCTTTTTCTATTGGAAACTCAGCTTGGATCATTTGAAACCAAACAACGTATTATTATACTTTATTTTTTTTATTTTTTTGCCTTTGGACATCCGTCCAAAGGCAACAGGCTCTTAATTGTCCCCTGCCTCATCATCTGTCCTGCCTGACTGGTTAAAATGTCAGGCGCGTTGCTGCCGCCAACAATGGTAATATCCTCAGGTTGTGCAATCAGCTTTGATGACGGGGCCGGACAATATGAGGGAATTGGTATTCATTGTATCCGTTTCAAACAATGAATTATTGATGCTTGCTTGGAGCTAGTGTTGAGTTTGGTAAGGGGGGAGGAATGATTGCAGTGAGCTAAGTGGTGGAGAAATGGAACAAGGTTAAAGGAGAAATAGTGTTTTGCGTATTCTTCTACGCATGGTAGCATCTTTCGTCAAACTGGTAAACAATTCAACAATTGTTAGCATCTTCGTTAGTATCCCAGCTTTATATATTTGCGTCATAAGCAAGCGGGGTGATTTCACTGTTTGTACACTGCTGTTCAGTGCTCAGACAACATTATGTCAATGTGAAATTATGTTAATATGGGGTGAAATGCTGAGAGTCCAGCAGGACACTTTCAGTTTGGCTTGACTACGAAAATGGAAATCTCAGAAGTCTGAATGAATTTGAATACATCACTATGTGCTCAACCTCCTCTCGTCTTCAAAAATGTTCAGTTAGTTTAAATTCGGTCTGTCCAGGAGTCCCGAAATCCAACATATTCATCTTGGTTATGGTATTTTTTTTACTCCCATATCTCTGCCGTAATAGCCACAGCACTCCTCTTCCTTTTAGGGGGAAGGCTTCAGAAGAGAAGAAGCTAATTAGTCTTTTAAGATTAACGACTACAATGAGGAGCAGAAGAGGCTTGTCAGCTTTTGCATCACAGCCTGCCCATTAGAGCCCTGGGGGGGGGGGGGGGTTGCAGAGAACACACACACAACAGATACACAACCAAGCTTGCGGTTGCGTTTTTATCCTCCATTTTATAAAGCCAACTGAAATCGTGATGTTATGCATGTTGGTAGGTAGTGATTAGGATGTCATAACTGACAGCATTCTAATTAACTTTGATGGCACGTCTGTGAATTTATTTTAGGATCACATGAGAAAAAGATGAGGGGGAGGTGTAGCTCATTGGTCCTGTTCTTTTATTTCCCACCCGTACATGTCCTACATGCCTTGCTTCCTACCTCGGCATCTCCTGTCAGAAGCACTCAAAAGCAGCCAAGTCCCTCCATTGGTTCCTACGCAAGACTGCATCTTTGGACTTTTCAAAGCCGCCAAACCTCTGCTCTTTTCAACCCATGCCCTAGACACTGTCACCGAATAGGTCTCTCTCTCTCTCTCTCTCTCTCTCTCACTCACACTCACACTCACACTCACACTCACACACACACACACACCTACCTACCTACCTACACCTTTTTTGGCCAAATCTCATTTTCTTTGGTTTGTTTGCCAATTTCTCCTGTGCTACAGGTCTTAATAGGCCGACTTTGCTTTCTTCTCGCTTGCCTTTTGCCATTAATAAGACGAACCAGCAGCAGAAACACAGAATTTTAGAGACAGGGAAAGAGAGGGGGGGGGGGGAGAGAATAATTCACCTTGCCTCTTCATTGGCCACGGACATGAAGAGTACACCAGGTTATGGCTGTTGAACAAGATGGACTGGCCCACACCCAACTCGTAAATAACAGGGGGGAGAGAGAGTGAGAGCGAGAGAGAGGTCCTTTCAAGCTAGCCTTCATTGGTGAGGCTCTGTCAAGGAGGTGAGGCTCTTCCCGTCCTAACACTACAGAGGCAGTAACTGCCATTGTGGCTCAGAAACCCTTGGTAGAGTTAAAAAAAGGACAATGAAAAGAGACTGGGTCTGCATCATTAAGTCCTTTATCCCCTCTTATTATGGCACATAATATGGCCCCTTCAGCCCAGCCGCTGTCAGACTCAAGGTCAGGCCGCTGCAGAGATCTGGGAGGGCAGTTCAGCTAAAATGTAGAATGTCAAGTTCATGCTGTTAAAATTCTTATGGTAAATAGCTTTAAAGTGCTTAAAGACTTTTGGGAATACACTTTGAGTGAGGCTACATCCTGTTGACGATTACTTGTTAATTGTTCGATGTTTCTGAATACTGCTTTATCAAAACCTGGACCTATAGAGCCCCAATTCCAATGTGCCCTAGTATAACGCCATTGTGTGGAAATCCTACATGAAATTATGTTTTTATATCACCCCAGAATTTTTTTTCTGAAGTTGAACCTTGTGCAAATGCTGAGGGTGTGGCACCTGTTCTACAAACTCGCATGTCTAATCAGTCTGCCAACTTTGGCCTTCGTTGTTGATTCAGTTTTGTCCCTTCTTACTTTTTGTTGCGCTATATCCGTTCCAAACAAACTTGAAAGTAGGCAATAATAAGCTACCTGTGATATAGGCCAAAAGTGATGCCTCTGGTCAAGAGATGCAACCCCAACAAACTCATTTTACGATATAATTTCCCAAAGAGCTTGTTGCATCACAATATTTGTATGTTATTGTATATTTGCTGCAATAACGAATGAATATTTATGAGCTTCCACCTCACCTTTTTTATATGAATTTATTCCACCTGGGTGATATCCAATCCACCGAAGCTAACAATTTGCCTATCCATAGGATACTGTTGTTAGATCAATTGTTAATTGACATTTAGCACAATGCAATCAAAAAAAAAATCTTCACCAATTCTCAAACATGTCCATTCCAAGCTGTACCCTTGTAGACATTTATTAAACTACGGTACCAGTGGTTACCTCACCATCTCTGTTTTTAGGGACAGGTTGTCCTTGTACTTAAAGAAAGGATTGCACTGGCAGCTCACTGTCGGCATAAACCATGTTAGACCCCTTAATAAGAAAGAATGAATCAAGATAAAAGAGTATTAAATACAACCATAAATTGACTCACACATGGAAATAATAATAATAATAATGGATTGAATTTATATAGCGCTTTTCTAGACACTCAAAGACGCTGTTTACAGGGAAGGGGGAACCTCACTATGGATATATATGGATTCTATGCAGCGTTGGAATACACGTTTTTGCTTCTATCTGTGTAAAAAAATTGACTAAGTTCTTGCAATAACTTTACTCATAGCCAATAGTCAATAGCCAATTATATTATACATCTAGGTATCAGTATGGCAATTAATGCAGACTTGTATGGCCGCCCACATATCGGCCATACAAAATTCATATAAAAATTCCCAGCCACAACAAAGGCTTGGTCAAATTAGACCTCAGACAAAATAATAAAATAACATTGCCAGTAAACAACATCATTTATTTCCTTTTTGGGGATGTAAAATCAACCTGCTTTTTTATTATACTAAAACATATCCAACGAGAAAGATATTCATAATACAATGCCGTATTCATAAGCCAGAATTGTGTTTCTCTGTGGCAGCTGTTACCATGGCGTTACCATGGGTATCCTATCCTCACCACCAATGAAGACATACAAACAATCTCAAGCATGTCCCTTTCCGTTAACAAGCACTGATCCACCAATCAGAGGACATTAAAAGGCCCCACTAGACATTCACTCAACATGCATGCTGGTTAACATCTGTTTTATTGATGCGCAGCATTGGAGTTCAGTGATGTTGACATTACATAGCTATTGGTGGAGTTTTTTTCCTCATTCACTTTTACGGTTTGACATTGTTGCCACAATTTTACAATGGGGCGTAGGGTTAGAGGATGTGAAGCTGTGGGCCATGCTGCTCATTACCAGGGCAAGTGGTGCTGGGTACAATATGCCAGTCTCAGCCATGTCCTTTTTTATCCATTGTCTCATAAAAGCAGTGGTTTTTGCCTTTCAACATAATCCAGTCTGTTTTCAATTTAATAATAAAAAAATAATAAAAATTAATCTTAATAATTTAGAGAAGAACTGAAACTTCTCGTTTGTTTGGATTGAAAGTAATAATTTGAGTTGAGTTCAGCATTTTTTAAATATGTATTGGTAGGTCTTCATTGACCTAACGAAAGCCGTTCTACATGTATACACACTTTATTCTCAAAGCCACATAGCTATATACAACATTGAGTTTTACTCATGTCATCTTTCTCAAACACGTACATCTTCCTACGCATTTCCTCGAAATTCCCAGGACCCCAAAGCATTTTTTTTTCCCCTCTGTCGCCTCTGCAGGAGATGAGGTACTGCATCATAGAGATAAGCATTCTGGCAAAGTCACAGCTACAAGAAGAGGAAAAGGGACGCGAGAGATGCTTGTGAAGTATGGATCAGTTCCAGTAAAGTCACTGTGATGAATTCAATGCAAGCGAACAAATGCAGTCTCCGTCGGTCCATGCCTCGTCTAGGCAGCCTCTCTCCAGCTGCTGGGCCAAAAGATGAATGAGGGTCCACATCCGGCTGTTTGGTATCCCTCTTCTCTATCACATTGCAGGCCAGTTAACTCTGATAATCTCCCTCAACGCGCGGGCCAATCTCGGATCGCAGTCGGGCTCCGGGCGTGTGCGGTGTCATTTGGAATGAATCAAGATGAGCAATCCCCCGAGGTGTTTTAGATCATGCATGTGGTCCATCTTTGGGGACTTGGCGCCGACGCAGGAGGAGGGGCACAGAGTACATGTTTATCATTTGTTTTTAATCGTAAATCAAAGTATTTACTGGTTCAATCTGGAACATCAACACTAAATGATGATTTATAATGCAAATTCATCTAGTTAATGATGCACAGCGAACATTTCCATGTGTATATTTTGTATACATTATATGTTGAGGAGAATGTGTTCAACTGTGCACCATTGATATACCTACAAACTCAGTCTCATTGCAAAGCATTCCTTTTACTACCGCCATTGCAGTCTGAATGGCTGAATGTTAGGTAATAATTGTAAAGGGCTTTGGGTACATACAAATGCATCAATCTCTGAATTGACTACCTTTTGCGGGAGCTAATCTTACCTGGTGTCCAAGCCTTTTGCTAATTTCCCTTTTACTGTTTATGCATTATATGTTCAAACAACCCATTTTTTTTTTTTTTCCTCTCTTAAACTCTGTAGCACTTGGAGATTTCTGAATGTAAAGTTCTCTACAAATTAAATATATTATTATTATTATTATTATAGTTTCAATCAGGGCAACTTCTGCACAGCACATCTTCCTTGAAGAGGCTATTGAATCCACGCTTATTTATATTCTTGGATTGTAATTCATTACTACCAAGTGTGTGGAAAATGGGATTTCTGTGTTCCTTTTTCACTATGAATATTTTAGCTGTCCTAGTGTGTTGAGCCCCCACTGTTGCATGGTCCTCCTTGTTCAGATTTTGAATCCCAAGTAAAATAACATGCATATTCTTCAATGCAACCCTTTTTGGCAGTAGCACCATTTGGCCAACCTGACCTTATTTTCTGGCACATTCACTGCTGAATCGGAGGCATTTAATCCCAGCTCAATGTTTTAAGACCTTTCTGCAGACCTACATAGAGCCTGACTCCATGGTTATGCTGTGCTAATTCAGTGCACAGTTACAAGGTCAAGACATAATTTATCTGTGAGCGCCACACTTATGAGAGGCATTAGGGAAGAAAAATAGCCCTTATCTGGTGTGCTCTACCCGATTTGAAACCCAGGAATGTATTTGATTTATAAGTCACACTTTGCTGAAGATTAACTCTGTGGCCTCTTTAATTATTCGGTTCATCCCTTTGGATCTCTGCGAAGATGTCCTTACTGTTATGTGGGCAAAGCCGAACCCTGGGCTGTTGTGCTTAGGCGAAAGGTGCTATTCATGGATAGGATGTTTATTGAATCTTTTTTTTTTTTGAGTGTCCACTTCGTTTGGTGCACAGTCTATATCAGTTCCCCCAGAACCATCCAAATTGATGTTTTTTTTGTTCCATTCTCCAGACTAAGGATGAAACAGGCAGCAGAATCCACTTGTTAACTTTTAAGGGCTAGGGGTTTATCTAAGGCTATCCCTATCTCCATTAGAATGGCTTTTTGGTGACTACCTTGGTCTGTGATTTTGGCCAGTTTTATCCTTCATACTGATGGGGAAAAGTCAATACAGAGGAAAGTTGTTTAGAGATGGGAGTGAGGACAACACTGCAGTTGTTTCCGGCCTGCAGGTCATTATTCACTTTGACGGGTATGGAAGTAATGAACTTTTTTTTTTGTGTGACTGTGCTGGAGCTGAACTATAAGTTTGGCTCTGGGAGAGTTATTGGCTGAGGAGGATCATTGAAGGCTTCATCAGACTGCTAAATATTTTTAGGAGCGTGGAAATTTACAAATGACCTCTCACTCAGAAGTAGGTCAAATCATTTTCCTGTACATGTACGGTAAAATTGGTACCATGATTTAAGATTGGTTCAGGAGATAGAGCGGGTTGACTGGTAACCGGAAGGTTGCCAGTTCGATCCCCGGCTCCTCCCAGGTGAGTGTCGAGATCTCCCTGAGCAAGACTCCTAACCCTAGCGGCTCCCGACGAGCTGATTGTCAACATTGCATGGTTGACACCGATGTCGGTGTGTCGATGTGTGTGTGTGAATGGGTGAATGTTAGGCAATATTGTAAAGCCCTTTACTATACACTATATAAATTCGGTCCATTTACCATTTAAACTAATCACTTAATTAACCAGATGTACCTGCTTATCAAAATCCAAAGAGTTAGGACTGGTATTTGAGGGATGTTATGGAGTCACTGCAGTCCTGATAGTGTTTTTGCATGGTGACATAAGCATATTATTATCATAATAGCTGGGGCAAGCCAATTAGTTTGGTCATCACGACCAAACTAACTCGCCTCAGGCCTCTCTTGCCCAGATATAATGCATTGCACATTTCTCTGCAAGTCTCCTAGGCAGCTCCCTGTATTTGCTGTTAGCGTTTGCTCCAGTTTGAGTGTTAATAATGCAAATGAATGGGACCCTCCCATGCCTCAGAACTCTCCTTGGTTTTCGGATTAGCTGCTGCTCCACAAAGCAGGGAAGTTGTGTGCCGTTCAAGAGACGTGGATGAGTCGCATTCTCTCCCGCTGGCCCCCTCTCACTCTCCATTCAAAGCCGAGACCCTTTTCACTCTGGCACCTATTTCCCTTCCCACCAGGAGACCTTGAACAGACTACAGAATAGATAATTTGGGGTTGGTAGTGTTTGCGGTCTGCATGCGTGTGTTGGTGTGTTGGTTTTCTTTCAGAAACTTCACAACAAAGTCTCATTTCTCACCATTATTTCCCATGCTGTTGTTTTTCCAAAACAGAATCGCAGCGAGACCGGAGACTGACCGCACATCTCAGCGATGTACAAAGAATTCAGATCATGCCGAGCGTCAGGTAAGAGGCGCGTGTGTCGATATTTGATTGTGTGGGCCTCATTTCACACAATGGTTCTTCCATGTGTGCGACTGTGGAGAGTTGTGTGTGAGGCGCTTCTGTTTGTTGACAAAATCATCATCTTGGATGCCACTGTCCTTTGTCCTCTTTTCAAATCATAAATGATATACTTTCGATTATATAGTTTTCTTACGTTTCTTTCAGATTTGTATTCATGCAAACTTCAACAACGGCTACAAAGTTGCATTTGTTTGTGTATTTATATATTTCTGTATTTCTGTAACAGCCCCTGGTTTGAGCTGGCTTATCCAGCTCAGGTGTGATTCCAACAGCACTCAGAACGGAGCAGAAATACAGCGTGTGTGTCCCAAAAGCATCCCAGGCATAGGAAGTAGTAACCTTTTGATTTAGAGGAACCCTTTCTCTTTGCATTTCCTACAATATGTATTTCGGTATGATTGGCCGCAGTTCTCAAAGAAATGTCTTTAGAGGGTCTGTTATCTTAAAGAAGCATTGTGTAGAATTTAGTGGCATCTAGTGGAACGGACTTGGTGGAAATGTTGACTCGACAAACGGCTCTAGAGGACTCATAATATATTTTAATCATAATCTCTATCCTACTTATAAACTTTAGTTTTACAGACTAAATAGCTCAAACAAATTAAACATCTATCAAGGTGCTTCATCGCTTGAATCTTTTCTACTGGATGTGGTTGCACCTCCTGGCCCCTTACAGGCCACCGTAGCTTCTCCAGTGTCGTTAGAAGTTGAAGGGTCGTGGGGGGAATTCAGTGGGCTGAAACCTCCCTTAAGCAGAGGAAAAAGACGAGGGAAGAAAAAGAGTCTGCCTTTCTATGTCCTTTATGTGGCCTATATTGCACGCATAATCTTCATCAAGATCTTTTTTCAGAGTATAGTTATTAACCTAGGTTTCTGACTGTATTGTTTGCGTTCAAAAACAACAACAAAGGATAACGTTCTAAATAGTTAATAATTCATGTTTAGTATCCTCACAGGATTTTATAGTTGGTGGCCGGAGATGCCTGGAACCACCAGAGATGCACCAGGACAGGGGGGAGTAGGCCCCCTATATGAAAGAAGGAGATAAGGGATATCCATCTGAATAGAATTTGAACAGCGGAGGGGTCTGACAGAGTGCAAATGAGAGAGGGTAGACAGGAGGGGTGAAGGAGGCTCATTTCTAGCTGGGCTTGGGCCGATGAGCGTGTCCTTTTCTATTACACTCACGCAGCGCTGTGTGCAGCTTGGTCAGGTGATAATGAATCCTCCATCTGATAGCTCAACCCGCTTCCTTCGCAGCGGTTTTCTTCCTCTCTGTTTCCTCCTTCTATTCTGCTCTTTCCACTCTCCTCACCCAATATTCTGCACATGGACCCTGGCTATTCTATTACCCAGAAGTCTTTGCCTTCTCCATCCAGAAAAATAGCAGGGACCTAAGGATATTAGGATGTCAGTCAAGTCTGACTGTATTTCAGTCTTTCTCCATGCATTAGGCTCCTTTAATTCCCATAATCTCCTCCACCTACTTATTTCTAGCCAAGTGTTTAAGATCAGGGCTTTTCGCCCCATCCTCTCAATTGGAGAGTTTGTGAATTGAAAGGACAGGGAAAAAGTGCGCCGGGCAGGATTTGAAATGCCTATGTGGTTGCCACTGGAGATGTGACTAGCATAGGAATGGTGGGAGTATAAACGTAATGCTGAATGACGTGGTTTGATGCGTATTGACTGCAAATTGATCATACACGGGGAGGATACAGGTTTAATATGGTAAAGCTGGAAATAATTGGCTGTCTGCATGTCTAGGGGGTGTTTTAAAAACTCTAGATTAAGGCATTATGAATACTTTAATGTAGAAAATACAGACAGCAGCACGGAACAGGGACACAAAATGGATTTTGCATATACACAGATGTGCGAATACGAAGCCCAGGAAGAGATGAATACAAATATGAATGTACAAGTAAATAATTTGCCTTTTGAGTCTATAAGCTGTTAGCGTGATTATGTATCAGTGTGCAGATATTGCAGTGTTTATTTGGTGTATAGGATTAACTGGAAATACTGTATTAACCCTGTTTGATGGAAGGGTATACTAGCGCCCAAATGAATTGAATGACTCGATCCAAAAATACACCTGAAACTGTTTACCACCTCAGTGGTAAGTCTCCCTTCCTAGTGCAGATTAAGACACACAAAGGAACAATCTATTTTCTAAATGTTGCAATGAAAGCGTCTCAACACTGGAAATGAAAAAAATAAAATAAATTCTTTGTTATAGTTGTTATACAATACAGACAAAACCATAAAGAAAGAAAACTGCATCTCTAACTACAAAGCTGAGAAACATGAAGACAAGTATGGCAAGCAAAAGCTTTACCAGGTGTTGAAGAGCGACCAGTCTGTTGGATGTTCATCTAGATTGATTGCACATTTGGTGCCAAGGATTATGACCGCCTAGCTGTGCATATCAGCTGTCAACATACGTTAAGGTTCATGCTTGGCCACATGGAGCGCTTTTCTGTAACAGAATACCTGAGGCTTCTGAGCGAGAATGTGGCCACTTTGAAACAGCTTTTTTCCCCTTGAGCGGACTCATTGATAGTGTTATGTCTGAACATTGCTTCAAAGACATTGGACTTTTCTGTGTAGAGATTAAGAAGATTTGGCCATGATTTTATCCAGGTTCCAACCCCAGCAAGGCGGTTAATATGCGTTTTTCCACCATGCAAACCTCATTTCCATCAACTATAATTCAGCTTGGGGGACATTCTCCAGAGATGAATTTGGCATCATTTGTTTGTACCCTAATAAAACACATTGCCACGTTACCTCTCTTCTTCCGGACCAGGGTTTACAATACCTCGCCCACTCGTTATATGCTCTCAACCCTCCCTTATGCCTCCATCACTAAATTGTTCCAACAAGCAACCAACCAGGTTGTGTACTGGGACACAGCACAGTTAATGAGCCGTGACTCTGGCTAGGGAACCATCCAACCTTCACTGTCCAGATGATCGCCTGCTAACCGTAAGTCAAGGAGAGGAGACAATCCAGTAAGGTGGAAGGCACAATAAAATGACCATATAACGTGTGGGTAATTGCAACATACAGAATTAAGTGAGATAGAGGTCAGGAGATAACCAGAGAGCAACTGAAAAGCGTTTGCCGCAGTGACACACAATTTATCATCTGCTGGGATGTGCTTCTCATCATAACAGGGCAGCAGTTATTGGAACACCATAAGTCTTCAGCTGTGACATTTTCAATGCTGACTGATCTCAACATGCACAATACTAAACACCCCTGTAGCCCTTTAAACTGTCAGGTTTTCCCCTGAGAAAGAACCTTTTAAATATCAGCCCTCTTCAAAGCGAGCAATAAACTGCTTGTTTTATTGAAAGGGTGGACTGGTATAATACCCTGTAGTATGTCTTTAAGATGGGAATGCTCTGGTTAAAGTATGTAGGTTTTACATTTCTCGAGGTTTCCACTACTTAAACCTGCACATGCTGTGCAAGTTTTAACTGCGGCCATCACTTTTCCAAATAATGAGAAAAGATGGCAATAAAACCTATCTATTCTTGATGTAATGCCCTGTGCATCCAAGCTTGCATCAAGAGGGGCCCAGGTATCCTCTTTTCCGCAGCCAAATTGGTTTGGGGAGAAAAAAGACGTTTATTAAGCCATGGGTGCAAGGGTTTATTCTTTAAACACTTGTGATTTCAAATATTCCCATAAAAAGGGATGTCTGTAGTGAAAAGCTAGATGGGACCGGTTTTAAACTATACAGCACAACAAAAACCCTGCTCCGGCTTTGATCCTTCCGTCTTGAAGCTTCTCACTGTCAGTCACTAGTGTACACATCTGTACTTGGTAAAATATGAATCTCCAACGCATTGTATAAATTTGAGTACAAGGGTGTGTGCACGATTAATGGTAGTCAACTTGAGGGTGTGTTGGTAGGAATGAGGAATGCATAATCATTTTAGACTTGGTTAGAGTACATCCATTACTCTGCTATGATGTTAACATGTCCATGAGGTCCAGATTTAATTTAATATGCAGTAATTTAATTTCAATAATTAATGCAATGAACTCATTTGTGACTGCAGTGGATCTAGAAAGGGTCTATAGATGGTCAACTGTAGATTTTGGCTGCAATATCTCAAACCTAGTTAGCTGTCCTCCAGTTAAGCAGCTTTCCATGACTAGATGATTGAACATTTTGGTACAGCATATTTCCTCAGATACTACACGTTTTTTTTCAAGCCACAATTGAGAATAAATGTTATAAATAATATTCCAGCTAGAATGACTTTGATTTAATCCAACCTTACTTTCAACTCTGGCAGTTTGTGGCTGTAATGTCCCTAATGGACTGGCCCCCATTCGAGCCATCAAAGCAAAGGTAGGATGCTTAGTTTCATCTGTTGAGGCTTAACATCAAATTAGCGTTTGATTTGAAAGTGTGGCTACAAAACAGACAATGGAAGGAAAATCTTATATTAAGAGATATACAAATATCGTTCCTCAGGGACAGCAAATTGAATGAGAGCATGCACTGGCTGTTACTTATTAGCTTCAGCCGAGTAGAGTAATTGAATTCAGCCTGGAAAGCATTTAGTTTATTTATGAAAAAACTCTGGTAAAAAAAAAAAAAATGTAAAAAAGCCAACTAATTGTTTCATTACACTCAAAGCCCCCGGCAAACTATTGAGGCTTTTATGAGCTCACCTGCACTTTCATCTTTCCACATGGTCATTTTCAAACGGGGTGTCCTTCTGGGTCATTTTCCTGCATCTGCAATGTCATCTCCTACAACCACTCACAAAGTCCTAGTTTTTTGTTTGTGTGTTCCGTATACACAGAAATCCTACGATTATAGATTAGCCTCACCTTTTAGATTTGATGGAGTGAGAGGATGGCGCCTTTGCCTTGTTCATTATTAATTATTAATAACTATGCTTGATGTTCTAATTGGTTGTTGTTGAAGTGAAACAAGAAACAATTGCACAAACACAAAAAATATTGTCAGAAACCCCTTTGACTCAGCCTGACTGCACCTTTTGGAAATTGTAGCCCTGTAGGCCAATTCTCAAATTCTCTTTCTTTTTTTCCGTAAGTGCACTGGAAATAGTGCTTTGGCCTTTGGCAAATAGTTGTATTTACCTTCAACACTGTTTTTGGATTACAGTGGAATCAGAGTTGACATAGGGCAAAAAAAATAGAGAAGAATACTGCAGGACTGCTTTCCCTAAACTTTACAGTCCCAATGTTTTTGGAGATTAATATTGAAACCACATTTTTGTTAGAATGATTTTTTTCATAGAGAGATTGAGGGCATACATTCTCATTAATTTTGTGATTGTATCATGGTGTTACCTTGCAAACATATCTTCTGGTCTGAAACTGCTAGAAATATATCTCATTGTGTGATAAACAAAACACAAATGTTCTATCTCAAGAGCATTGGTTGCTTATTCATCACATCTAAGCCTATCTTAGACCAGTGCGTCTACATTCTGCTTTCTGGAGCTCAGCCGATCGTATTGGAGCTCGTTTATTTCAAAGCAAGGCTTCCAGAGATCACCGATAACCACCATGCTTCCAGAAAGCAATTACTTGGCCGATATCCAAATACAATCGCAACATCCCTACAGGCAGATGCGCATATGCGTGGTCCGTTTCCATGCAGTTCAACTGGATTTGTTTTACAGGCTGCTTACGGCCACTCCTCCATTGTTTTCCTTGTTATCTTATTCCAAATTACACTTATCGGTGCACCATCCTCTTATTAAACCAACGTGTCAAATGAGCACGGACAGCTCCCAACTGAGCCGTCACCTGCGCGGACTGTACCGCCACTACATCGACAACCCTATCCCTCTCCAGTACTTAAAACGAACCAACAAGATAAGGACTTTACCAGTAGGCCTACTGACTGTAACTGCAACTGACACCCGTTCAGGCAAATCACCCTCACGTCGAACCGGAGACAGGACTATCCATCCCGTTCAGAGGCAAGCCCGTGTGCACCACCACCACCACCTCCTGAGCACACGACGACGTGAACGCGAGTTCTCCAACAGCAGCTAAAAGGTCCCACCTCCACCACCGGGGCTCATTGCAGCCCTGTCTGCCGAGCGGAGCGGCAGAGAGCACACCGCCCCGAAGACGAGCCTCCCCTCTTCTCCATTCAAGGAAATTACTTAGTCCAATTCGTTCTACGGTAGCGGACGGCCCGGGTTTTTTTTCTATCCACCTCCTGAGGACAATGTTTCTCTTGCAATACACAGGTAGAGATTTCAAGTTATCCACCACTTTCACGCGTGTGTGACCGCCCGGTCTTGTCTCTCTCCGTGAAGCGGGAAGGACCGACGGTACATTGGATGTTTTTGGGTGCTGCTTGCGGGTGTTTGGTTCACGCATCCGTTGGTTTTTCGTGTTTTTTAAATTCTGTAACGTGCGTTGTGTATCACAAGTGATGTGTTTGTCCTCGGTCTTTCCCAGTGCTTGGTTGTCGGGCGTATACCGGCTGTTGAGGAGGTCGCAGAGGAGCTCGTGTTCATCCGTTCAGTGGCACAGTGGAAGTCGATTATTTTAGCCCTTGTATCGGCATTTATTTTCTTTCGCGGTGATATGAATCTCGAATGTTATTCTCACATCGCGTTAACAGAAAAGATAAGTCTACTGCCGCAGTTCTTGGATTTAAGTTTTTAGAGAATTGATTTCGACCAGCGGTGTTGTGAATGACACCGTCGTTGAAATACAGTTCTTAGAATATGTTGAAACAACAGATTCAAGCCTGGCGAAAGAAACTGCTTTAGACCAGCCACTGATGCAGATGTTTGAGATCATACACAGGCTGCGTTTTATACCGTGTCAGTTCCAGTGCGTTTAGCTTTTTAGGAGCACATCTCCAGAGATCTCCGTCTGGACACCGTTTCCCTTATCGCCGCGGTCCATATAAAGCTCCATTTAAATTAACCTTATTCACAGGCTTGGATTTAATGGGCACCCGGTGCCAGCCCACGTACTTACCTGGAATGCTTTGCTTTACTGACAGTTTGGACCGATTCTAGCTTCTTATTTTGTGTATATAACAATTACTCTCTTATCTTCGCGTATATTTTGGGCTGGCTGTTTTCCATTGCTTGGGATGATGGTCACGATCGGTCTTTGCGATAATCTTGCTCTTAGTGGATGAGGAATACGGTTGCAATTACAGCATGTTAACCGAAGTAAAATAGAAATGAACAGAAGTTTAACTAATCATCTAAAGTGTAACTGTCTCTTGATGGATGATGTTAATGCATGTTGAAAGAATAAGTCATTAAGCTGTTAAGATGCATTGTGTGACTCACTTATGTGATTCAAATCAGCAAGGGGTTAAATTCATTTGCTATTCATTCAACTATATATAGATCAGACTGAATAGAAACGCATATTATAATTGTGGCTTATGTTAAACTAAGGTCCTGCTCAGCTTAGAGTGTGAGGGTTTTTGTTTTGTTTTCATTTGTCTTATACATTATATGAATGATAATATTGAGTGTGAATGGGAGTGAGTTTGGTTGTGCTGGGGTGAGAAACGTCTATCAGACTCCTTTTGACAGGCGCTTTGCCCCACGCTCAGTTGCATGGCCCTGATCAATAGGGGCAGACATCTGTAGATTATCTCTGGTTGGGGAAACAGGAGAGAGGATTGAGAGGAGAGTGATTGTCGGATGTAAATGCCCCCACTTGAGGGGGAGGTGGAACATTTTTGGCCACTTTCACTTTGGCTATGAAGTGAAAGAACCGCAGAGTAAAATAATGCAAGCCCTTATGCATGGTTCAGCATTGTGGAACATTGGATTTGGCAGCTTTGGGAAATCTCTTTGTAATTGGACGTAGCATCGTTGAGTTCTTATTAACAATTCAACATTTAGTGCTCATGTAGCAATGCCTTTGGGGAAAATAGATGCCGCTTACAGTAGTGTAACAATTAGTTATCAAAAGGATAAGTTGAGTACAAACTGCTTCAAGACGGAGGTGTACTGAAGTGTATTGGCTAAGCATCGTTCATCAGAGCAGGGAATGCAGAGGCAAGCAGCAGAGTTTTCCATAAAAAACACTAAGTCTCATTTCTATTGAAGCTGTGCGGTTTGCCTTATTGCGGTTTAAGACCATGGCTATTTTTAACAGCGTGGATGTCAAGGATTAGAGGGAGTATTTGGATTTAGAGAAATTGAGTTTTGACACAGAACCATAGGTGCTCTCGGCATTCTCTAAGGTACAATGTGTTGCTACATTGGCAGCACAAGAGCACCTTTGATTGTTTCAGAGGCTTTGAGGGACCTTTTCGAGTACTATTTTTAGAAGCAAGATGCAATTTGGTAACATCTGTTGGAAAAAACGTACCGGTAATCATTTTCTCATTGAATTTCCACTCCTGTCTAGAAATTGTCCTAAAAAAATAGCATTTGACTAATGCAGTATAAATCAAGTACCCTGTGGTTTAAAAAAATTCGGTGCGTCAACTGCCAAGCTTTGCCACTCTATGGCAATGAGTCCCTCATGTTTGTTTTCCCATTTTTCAGACCATGAAAAGTCCAGATTTGAAAGTGCTCCACATCTGATTACTGCTCATGATAACACCAGCTTCTGTTGCCCAAAACGATTCTGAACGATGATGAGCACTGAGCTGTTCAGAATCCACTTAAACATGAGCTAAATACAGAACAAGGACAATCATTTAAAGATTCATAATATTGGACAGTACTGGCAGTGCTGGTTTCCCCTACCAATTCAACAGATACCAACTACCGTCTATAATAGATTCCCAATGGTGAATGTGTTATAAATCACTTGGAAGATAAATATTGCAAAATGCTTGGCTTTGCTTTTTTCCTCTGGTGGTAACTTGCTTCATACTCTTTTTCTGCCTTAACGCTTACAATGTATGTGCTGTTTTCTGAGCCAGCTTTAAACATTAACTTAATCCAGGATTTCTTTTTTTCATGGGGATAATTTGGATTCAAGAAATTCGTGGATCCTGGTTTGATTTATAGCAGAGTAAATAATAACATATTTATAAGAGATATGCTTGTATTTTATTAAAAGGATTCTTAGATTTGGCATGCTCTTAAGTATATTGTTGATACCTCTTTAGTATAACAAGATGATGTAAGGGGAGAAATCTGGTTAAAAGCAGCACAGAGAGCCTAACTGCCTTAAAGCATCTCAGGACCAACTCTAGGACTCACTGGGTTTCCAACTAACTGACACAGTTTCACCTCTATGCTTTCCAGCTGTCAGCACTGGAGTTGCATGTGTATAGAAGGGGATGTCATGACTTATTCTTTGCTTGCTCTAGCAATGGAATGTATCGTGATCAAAGCTGTGGATCATTTCATGTTATGTATGTAAACCCACCTGGCAGGCATGCCAGGTGGGTTTGAGCTGGTGAAGACCGGAGGAGAAAGTTGGTTCGATTCATTTTCCTTTTAAGAACCTTTGGCTACATTTCCATTTCCACTTCCCAATTAAAGATATTGACCTCCGCACATCCATAGAACATTATGGCTGGTAATTGGACAAGCTTGGCCAAAGACGGTTGAAGGGTAAAATTCTACCTGCGACGATAACATTATAGCACACATTACAATGTTGAGACACACACACACACACACACACACACACACACGTTGGTGTGTTGCATTGACTCACTTAATAATGAGTCCAAATGCTAATAAGATAACGGGACTCTGACACACTCGCCAAAAAGATGTGGATCTAGTGATCAAATGATACCCTGATTTAAAATGAAAACGTCTTGTGGAAATGTGATGTTTTACCGTTGTTTGACTTTTTTACAAAATAGTGTATTTTATAGCCTCATGGCTGAAACAAATAGGTTTTCAGTAAAGTTATTATTATGTTCTTATGACAATCGAAAATGTACTTTACACTTGTGCTGTTGTCATGAAAACTTAATGGCTTAGTATGGGTCTTAAACCTTTTTTTGGCTCACATTTGAAGCTTTTTCCTCATGGAAGACTATTGGCGCGTTTCCACTGCAGGGTGCGGAACGGATCGGATCGCAAAGGTGCGGGTCGGGTCGCGTTTCCACCGCCAAAAGTGGGCGTGACCCGGACTTTGCCGTACCCGTTCCGGCCCTGTTCTCGGGACTCCTCCGTTGGGGTACCGCAAACGAGACGAGACGCCTGAAAGGGTCCCGTGAAATTCTAGCTACATCTCCCCTCCGTTGATTGGTCGACAGAATCGTCACTTCCGGGAGACGCGGGGATAAAAACAAACGAACAGTAGCCTCGAGGTATTATTCTTTACAATTAACTTGTCGCGTAAAACGCTTGCTTGGGCGAACAAGGAGGTGGAGACGTTCGTCTGCATTCTTGGGGAGGAAGACGTTTTTTACGATGTTTACGTAGCTGCCGCGGCGATCGACATCCGGCCTACCACAAAGGGTACTGTCGGCAGTGGAAACGCGACCTCGGAACTGAGCTGGGCTATACCGCCCCCTCCCTACCGCACCTTTGCGATCCGATCCGTTCCGCACCCTGCAGTGGAAACGCGGCAATGGGAAGCAAAAGTTTTGGTTCAATGGTTTTGTCCAGGGAACAGTCTTGTGCATCGAGATAGCTTGTCTAGGAAGCAACCATCACAGGTAATAGAGACTGAGAGGCCAGATTTATACAGGCCTAACGTTAAGGAAAATGGTACAGCTCACAGATCAAGAAAACAGAAACTTGTATGGATGAGTAAAGAGACCCTTTGAGACCGTATTCAGAGCCTGTGTAGGCCTATAGTTTGTATTATGATCCCTAAACATCCTAAAGGATTTGGAGTTAAACAACCAGTGATTGGACCTCGATTTAGTTTATTTCATTTACAGAATAATTCTGGTAAATCTTACCCTGTTCAGTTTCTCTCCATGTGACATAACTAAAATCCCTGTAATAGATGTCCACTCTGCGGAACCTTTCATAGCACAGAATAAGTCCTATCTGTCATATGTCATTTGGCTGTGAAGGGCTCAGTATATTGGCTCAAAAGGGCCCCTGTTTACCCCATTGAGCTTGGCTAGAGTCAGTTGCTATTGGAAAACGGCATGGCCTTGTACTGACCAATATTTGTTCCGGTACTATTTATGAGGTCCACTTGTGCCCTGAGAGAGTTGGCATTTGTGGGGAACTGAGACATCATCATTGTAATTTCTTCTTTCTAACGCGTCTATTTTTTTTTGCTGGAGTTCAAATTGATACCTCATCATATAGATCATTCACGTTTGATTTGAATTAGGAGATAATAAGGTCCCATGATTATTGTTTTTACTTTTTGTATCACCCATATGAACCACATATATGTCAACATGCAGTTTGCTCACTTTTTGATTTACTATTTTCATGTCTGAATAGCATGGAGACCTAGATACATTTTATAGACCTTATCAGATGTTTTTAAGAACATGGTTAACCAAGTTTGCCATTATTACTTTAATTATTAACAATTAAAGTAATAGGCAGAGTAGAAGTCTGCTATACAGGATAGGAATTCACAGTCACAGCAAATGCATTTGAGTTTATTTTGTTGGTCACATAAAGTTAATCTGAAAGTAACACAAAACACATATTCCCTTTCATAGTTGAAATATATATTGTATTTCTGATCATCTAATTGGCATAGAGTTGCAACTCAACTGCCTTTAGACATTTCCATGTTGTAATTTTCATCTCAGTCATTTTGCTTTGTCAAGCTATAAATATCCATTTGCAATCACCCCATAGTTTGCTCTCTTGTGCTGGACCTACACGATATTTCCTCAGTATTTTGTCAGTATTTTTTAGCTCTATCAAACCATTTCAGGACATCTTCCTCTGAAGAGCATTCAACTTGGGAGTCCACTGATTCCACTCCGACTTGGAGTTTGGTATCTTTGGACAAATGTTTTTGTGATAACAGGTAGGGTTCCCCCAAAGAAAACTTGATGCATAAAACGGAAGGGATTGGTCCTGGGATTTTGAGGACAGATGTTGACAGTGGCTGACTCTCAATGTTGGTGGTATTGAACACAGCCATTACATATGGGTAGGTAATTGGAATCACAAATCACGGGACTTTATTGTGGTATACAGGTTTATGGATCATAATTCAATGAATGGCTGGCATTATGTTAGCCTGTTCTGCTGCCGTTGACTGGGGAGGAACTGTATTTGTAGATCAGAATAGCCCATACACATAGAACTTTCACCTCTACAAATCTGAAATGTTTTCAGAAAGCCCCCAGAGTAAGAATTTTGTAGTTTCGGTCCTTGACGCAAAAGACTTTTGAATATTGAATTAACTGCTGGTTTAGGGAGAATCAGTAGAATACAGGGCACAACAAAATATTTTCTTTTGCCTGAATCTACTGTCCTTTTTTTTTACTACAGAAAATCTTTTCCAATCTGCTCCTTTCTTGTCTTTCCCTCTACCTCACTGTTGCCCCTTTCTGAGGCCTTTCTGGAATTGAAATGTATTGGATGTGTGTATTTTACATCCGATTTACCCTTCACAATGTATACATTTGGTGACATCCTTTCAGAAAGGCATTTGTTATGGACTAAAAACTAGGTTGTTGGCGAGGGAGTGTGGGTGGGTTAAGTAGCTGAAGTGAATCTATAGGCTTATCCTCCATTTTTCATCCCAGAGCATTCATTCTAAACAAGCATTACATTTTCGTTGAAGAAATGCAAATTTTTCTTTTGCTTCCGATACACTCTTCTACATTAACGGGTAGCCTTTTATGTGGGCCTCCAGCGAGTTTAGGGTCTCCTGGATTCTGTGCTTTTTCTGCTCTTGCAGAGTGTTCACCTTTTTATGCATCTCCATGGGCTGCAAGTCTATTGAGGCAGAATCTGGATTTGCTCCAGGTATTGCACATTGCAGCGTTGCTCAGGCCGGCACCTTCTTCAAGCGCTGTGTGGGCCTCACACCGTGTGCACACCTGTATTTCTCCTCATATTGGATTTTTATTCTGCTGAGATGGTGACAGCATCAGATCAATCATGTCTGCTGCAATCAAATGCACATTTTCCTCTCCTGGGTTGAGCGATTAAAGCTAAATAACAGCGGAATGGTTGACACTGAAAGGAATGCATCCCTGCAGCCGTCTTAATAATATAGCAGCAAGTGTGACAGCCTGGTGTCCGGTTGTGGTGGTGCAATAAAAGTGGTCTGAGTGTTAATCTACACAATATGTGTCTGTGAGATGGTTATCCTGTGGCCCATCATAACATTCGGTATGTAGGCATAACGGAATACCTAAACTCTAGTCTATAGAAAAAAAAAAGGCAAGTACACGTGATGGCAGGACTCAGCATAACCTATCGAGGAGCCTATAAATCATAAAACTTAGTGTTTATTATGCCCACACGTCTTCACAGACTTCAGTCACTGTCAACCTCCCTCTTCCTCGGCCCCTCTTCCTTCACCCTCCTCCCACACTCCTCTCCAGCACACTGTCCATTAGTTAACAGCATGAGACAGTCCCATCTTGGCTTGATGGTGCAACAGAGACAGATGGATAGATGGATGAATGGTACGAGGAGTTAGGTAGGGGAAAAGGGAACAAGGAGCCAATAGACGAGCTCAGCGTGGCCAGCACTCTCCTTCAGCATGCTCCATGCATCTGTTTGTGTGCTTATGTTAATTAAACAGGAGATGCCCCACCAGTGAGGTCTGGTTGCTTGCGTGATTCCTTTCATCACATCTTTCTTGAAAATGGGGTAATTAATGGCTGGATAGGTTGGGGAGCCCACAGTCCTTGCATCAATGTCAGGCGGTCAACTTGTTTACTCTCCATTGTCCTTGTCCTGCTGTGTTCTTATTGGGAACTACGCTAGGTCGTTGGCCATGCTGAGAAGGGAGAGAAATATATGGCATCTCCCAAAGTGGTCCTCTGAACAAAGCCAACACTGCGGACCTCGGCATTGTACGCTGACAAATCGGAGACAATGATCTTGCTCAATGTAAACTGATGGGGATGATAGGATTTATTCTCCACAATGTAGCTAGGTGTTCTAATCAGTGTTTGTTGAGGCAATCCCGTTCTCATCCAATAAATGGAAAAGCAGAAATGTGTGTCAACACTCCCCAAGTAATTAGAGAGTGGTTTCAGGAGCTGTTTGTTCTTCCAGATTTAACAATTTAAAATTGTATTCGAAATGTGTTATTTTGATCCGAACGTGCACATTCAAAGTGTGCCTCATTCGAGAGACAAACGTAATCATATAGCATACAGCTTGATTGTCCATCACTGAGCCATGGAGGACAAAGCCTATACTTTGCACATAGGCCTGCAACCCATGCCCATATTTCTGGCAATCATATATTCTAACAATATTTATTGACTTTAAGTGGCAAGGCTCAGTTCTTAAACAGTTGGACTTGTACCCTACAGGTAAACAGACCAGTCTGGAGATGTGAAGTATGCCCATGGCAGATCCATTCCGACAGCTTGCTGTTCGAATTCCCCCAAGAGCAAGATTTTGACAAAGGCTTGTTAAGTGAGAAGCTGTCTGTGTCAGCCTCCTAACCAGGCCCTAATTAACCAACAACAATGCAGGCAAACAGCGAGAGAAGATGGCAACTCCTCCCGAATCACACTCGAGAGAATGTTTTTCTGACAGCCGACGAATGTGGAGGAGGGATCGACTGGCTGAGAGTAATGAGGGGACCCATTGTCCTAATGGAGTGGTTGGTCTTCTGTGCGAGTGACCCACCCTGACTTGCTGCTATGAGGATGATATGGCAAGCTCTGTTTCTCACATACTATGAGTTTGGCCTCCTGCCGTTTTTTTTAATGGTCTGGTTTGAATGAGTACCATGGATTTTGTCACAGGCTGGTGTGTGTCTAGGTTGACAGTGAGTTGTCATTGTGATTATACATTATACTATGTATATTAGGTCCTGAATGTGAATTTAGAGGATTGCAGAAGTATATTTATGTTTATTTCAATGTATTTGAGTTGGGTCACAATATTTCTGTAGCATATTGCATTCCTTGTATCATACAGCCTACGTTGGTATGTCATCCAGAGATCATGGTTTATTACCGTTGTAAAAATGACACAAAGGATGTCAATGTTAGACCCCGGCCATAAATCAATGCTGCATTCATTTGCATTGGCAATCATAACTCCTCCGGACCGCGTAGCCCAGAATGAGCTTCTTAAATTACAGTTCAGAGGGCTCCTTCATTCATGTTGAAGCCACCATAAAATTGCTATAGCATATCCATTTTAAATCTGTTTTTCCTTTTGATTGAATCAAAGGTGCAACACATCAAACCACATGATATAAAAGGATGAGTGGGTATGTTATTTATTTTTTTGCCAGTTTGTAATGGCTGAAGCCTGAAATCTATATTAGGCTCTATAAATCAACCTTTATAGTACAATAACATAGCCAGATTCTGATGTACATCTTCCATATCATAAAGGTTTCGTGTTCAGTTATTATTTATGTGTACATGGTAAAGGCCACCTTGGTGGACAGAGCGACACTATCTGAATTTCCCAAGGTAGGTCTCCGACTGTCAGCTGAAGGGTACAAAATATGAACTGGCTATCGGGATATTAAGTGTCAGAGCGAGGCCCGCCCCTAATGCTGCAATATCACCAGCAATATTTCTACACAAATCCCAGGTGCTGTCCGAC
Source organism: Gadus macrocephalus (assembly GCF_031168955.1). Classification (NCBI taxonomy): domain Eukaryota; kingdom Metazoa; phylum Chordata; class Actinopteri; order Gadiformes; family Gadidae; genus Gadus; species Gadus macrocephalus. Next base: position 14,921,817 of record NC_082391.1, on the reverse strand, counting down.
TGGACACATTGTGGTGAACCTTAACCTTTCTAGTGTATTGATAACACCTTCTGATCCTCCTCAATATTATGCTATGATGGCTGCACAATGATTATCTGGTATTTGATACACTAGCTTTGGAAAAAATGCAATGTTAAAATACCTCAATCCTGGTTTCCAATTAACTTTCTATTGGTTAATTGAAAAATATATCAATCCCGGTTGCATACTTTCCAATTAACTTTGTATTGGCTAACTGGGTAATTTATGAACAGCTATAATGAAGTACATCACAACACCAATTGCAGCCAGGAGAGGGCATTTACCTTTTAAAGACTTGCTATCAGCATTAAGGCATGTGTTCCAACCATGTGTTAATACCATTTGTTTTAATCCATAAACTCCTAATGCCAATTTCCTGGATGAGAACATGGCAAGTGCCAACAGCTGGGAATGTACTACTAATTTCACCGGAGCCAACAGATGGCTATCTGGACGCTCAGGAGGGCTGTGCTGAATCTGTGCCGCAAAGTTTTGTTTATTGATCTTGCAGCACACGAGATGAATATCTCCATGAAGTCAGCCCCATCTCAGCCCTCGGAGGTGCTTGACACAAATTCAGAGGTAGCTTCCAAAGAAAATTCCAACCCCCTCATTGGTATGTGTTGATGAGGTGTTGGGTACTGGTAGAAACAGGGGGTCTGTGTTTGGAGCTCTGCCTCAGAGGATTGCAGTGGTTTACCTTTGACTTCTTGGAGAAGAAGAAGGGCTGTATTGCACTAAAATGGCAAATACATTTTAAGTGAACTTTCGACTGTATCAGGACATGACTATAAACCTTTTTTTATTACCTTGGACATTTTTTATAGTTTCCAAACAAATTCCCACCTTTTTATAAAATACTTAATCTGAAAGTGGATTTTCTTTTTCATTCAAATAATCAAATTAATAATTTCACTTAATTTTCTCGGAGACGATGAGAAGGAAATATATTTCAATATGGCCACAGTGAGATCTGCAGCATAAATAAAGTAAATATCCAAAAGGGTCATGCTGGGTCACTGAAACACCCAATGAGAAACAAGGGAATTGATACCATTTATTTCTAACACCTTGGGTTACTGTAATTAGTCACTTAACAGAGATGATGAGAGGATGGCGTAATTCCTATTTAACCATTTGTGCTAGCTTACAATATTGGTCTTTGAGTTATAGTAACCCATCAAATACAAGTTACTCAATGGTATCATACAGGAGCTTTCTTACTAGATACATTCTGTTCAAGTTACTTTCATTAAGATCTCCGTTAACTTTAAAAACTGACGTCAGTGACCAAGTTCTTGTACTGGTAAGGTGTTCTGTTATGTTTTTAAGCCATATAAATCCAAGTGTTAAGCTTTGGCTTTTTTCCTCAACTGAGATTTTGTTTCTTGAGTGCTAACCCCACACTCACTAGTACTACATTGTACCACATTGAGAAACACAAGACCAATGGTGCTGTCAAGGTTTGTTGTCCCTGGGAGCACTATAAACTAACCGGTAGCATGTCAGTCTGCCAGATGCTAATTGTAACCGATTGCTTTCATAGCTGATATCATTAGTTAGTTGTAATACAAGCCATAGTAATAATCTGTTTTATTTAATAATGCTGTGGGTACATGCCTCACACAGGCTTCATAAAGCCAGTGGCCCGTGACAAAACTGGATTTGAACAGGTTTAGGTGTTTAACTATTTGGATATTAATTTGGAAACTAAACAATCATTGGAATCTAAAAATGTGAGGGAAGGTATTCGATCACTCCTTTACAGTAGAAAACGTTTGCCCATTTTTTTATAACACATGTATTTTTTTTATTGGTCAACCCTCAGTTTGTTATCGGTCAGAAAAAGTTTCTGAATAAGCATCCCTTATAGGAGCGTTATCTGTATTGTTCAGTCCTCTGCGTAACAGTATAAACTTCAAACTTTAAGCCTTGATGTTTAGGTCCAACGAAGGCTAGAGATGAACCTGAATCTTGAAATCCTAAAGATAATCATAAAGGCTTTCCAGAATTGCCATGAAATAATAGCCAGTTTGGAACATGGAACGTTAAGAGAAAGCTGTAATTGTTTCTCGTCCTGCAGCTGCTGCTAAAGTCACTGTCTATCCAACTAATGTTGAATCACCACATAACCGCTTTGCTTTCCTCAAATCTGCCCTCTCTTTCTGCCTCCTCCTCCCTTGCCAACAGTAACCAGAATAGCACACATTTTGAGAGTCCATTATTCTTGGTACTTCCTTGTTTCGTGATGAAGAGGCACTAAATTCAGTTAAAAAATATATATATATACAAATTCTATTAGATGCTCTTGAAATCTAGGAAAACGCACCAGGTTATACACCTGTATCAACGGAATGTTAGATACTTTGATGAAATGGATTTCTATCACTTGTTTGCACTGACCTCCACTGTTAACAACCACAAATGAACCCACTACAACCAATCAGAATAGTTATAAAAAGAAAGCACAAGCTCGGAGTCAAAGAGCTTAGCCTACTCGTGATTCTAAACCAGTTTATGTTTTGATGGATTTCAGATCCTGCTATTGGTTTGTAGAATGACATGCCGATGTTGAAATGATCCTTCTCCAAATAATAACTACATCCTGAAATAGCTTCAAAGCAGAACATCTTCATTTGAAGGTCATATTTTGTATCCAGAGCACTGATATTGATATTGCACAATGGGATGCCTGAAGCATTTTGGAGACATAATTTACCCAACACTCATTTGAGAGAAAGTGAAAGAGATGTTTGGGATAAACAATGCAAACAACAAGGCCCTTCTCTTAGAAGTGTTAATAATCACGCCGGGGAATATGACTCTCCAAGAAGAAGCGTTGGTAACCCTTCCTTTTACAGTCCCCTAATTACTAGGTATTTACCCGGTACATACATGGTAAATCATAGTGTATTACTGGGTAATTGCCACTGGTAATAAGAAGGTAAATACAGAGGTAGTTACCCGGTAAATACATGGTAAATCATAGTGTATTACTGGGTAATTACCACTGGTAATAAGAAGGTAAATACAGAGGAATTATCCGGTAAATTATAGTGTATTACTGTGTAATTACCACTGGTAATAAGAAGGTAAATACAGAGGAATTACAGCTGAAGTACTAAGTAAAACCGTGTAGTTGTAACTGTTTTAGGTTGGTAATAACTCCGATATTGTGTACTTCCTAGGAAATTAGGCAACCAATTCTTATAAACACCTATTATCCAAGGTTTATGTTGGTAACAGCCCAAATTTAATGATGTACTATCTAGAAATTAGCATAGTGCTTTCCAATAAAATACTATTTCTTAGTTATTATTCATAGCTACACCCATTTAGAAAGGGTTTATTCGATTTACCACTATGGAATTACTTACCTGGTAACAACCCTCTGCAGGAAGTTTTCCTCTAGTGTCATGGTACATCTTCTTAAATACTGGGTACAAAGCCGTTTGTTTCCATGGTATTACCAGGTTCTTACCATATAATTTATAATAGATTCCATTATCCATGCAGTCAACACAAACATGTACCATGTACGTTCTGCGACGTTACCAAGTAAAACACGACAACTTACCCAGTAATTATGCTGAAACTGTACTGTAAAAGGAAGCCTCGTTTGTTTCCATGGTATTACCAGGTTCTTACCATATAATTTGTAATACATTATTCCCTTTTCCATGCAGTCAACACAAACTTGTACCATGTACGTTCTGTGACGTTACCAAGTAAAACACGACAATTTACCCAGTAATTAAGCTGAAACTGTACTGTAAAAGGAAGCCTTGTTTGTTTCCATGGTATTACCAGGTTCTTACCATATAATTTGTAATACATTATTCCCTTTTCCATGCAGTCAACACAAACTTGTACCATGTACGTTCTGTGACGTTACCAAGTAAAACACGACAATTTACCCAGTAATTAAGCTGAAACTGTACTGTAAAAGGAAGCCTCGTTTGTTTCCATGGTATTACCAGGTTCTTACCATATAATTTGTAATACATTATTCCCTTTTCCATGCAGTCAACACAAACTTGTACCATGTACGTTCTGCGACGTTACCAAGTAAAACACGACAATTTACCCAGTAATTAAGCTGAAACTGTACTGTAAAAGGAAGCCTTGTTTATTTCCATGGTATTACCAGGTTCTTACCATATAATTTGTAATACATTATTCCCTTTTCCATGCAGTCAACACAAACTTGTACCATGTACATTCTGCGACGTTACCAAGTAAAACACGACAATTTACCCAGTAAGTAAGCTGAAACTGTACTGTAAAAGGAAGCCTAGTTTGTTTCCATGGTATTACCAGGCTCTTACCATATAAGTTGTAACTGGTTATTCCCTTTTCCATGCAATCAACACAAACCATATATGTTCTGCAACATCGTTCACCAGTAGTTAAGCACTTTAATTGTTGTTATAAAACCCCAAACCACTGTTGATGAAAGGCATATTAGAATTAAACAAAATCAAAGGCTTATCTTTCAAACAATGCATATCTCACAAACAGGCACTGAACACTGAAGAAATCGGACAAAAAAAAGAGCCGTCCACATCAACTCAATTTAAATGTTACTGAGGGTGTTTTCATAAAACACATGACATTGTTATGGCAAGTGACCACATGGAAGACTGCTTCAACCTCTTCAATTTGAATAAGCGGTGAATGCCATGCAGCAATCTGCCTATGGGAGCATCTTTGTGGTCATTCACAAACCAATGAGTCCACTCGATGAATGAGAGATGACTCTTTAGTGTCTTCTCTGTGAGGTATCCCTGCAGTCTCCACATCTGGGATTTGAAGGCTGAACAAGACCTGACCAGGTACCTCCAAATCTCCCCTTCCATACTGTAATAAAGAATCAGAAGACAAGAAAATAAACATTAGGACTGTCAATTAATGAACATTTCTAGAACATGTAGAACTCAAAGATTATTTTTGTTTATTAGTTAAAAAAGGATGCTGATCCTCTGGCCATTGTGTTTGGTCATATTGAAAAGAGAAAAAGGCATAGCCATAAATACAGTTAATAGGACGGGAGGGGACAGGCTGTTAGCTCCGATTAGCACTTTAGCATCGAGCTAGCGGAGCTTCTGTCATTCAAATAACTCGGACATGTTGTTTAAAACCTATAACACCCAATTTATTAAAATATCCGGATTTAATCGGGCTCTCTCCCATAAGTACAGTTAATAGGACGGGAAGAGACAGGCTCTGTTAGCCCCGGTTAGCGCAATGCTAAAGAGCAGCTCTACCGGAGCATGCCACCTCAACAGGTGCAAGTTAGCCTCCGGTTTGATATTCGCCGGATATTCGGTTTACCACCCAATCGGATTCATCAACATAAGTGCAATACATTACGGGCTTAGTATGTTGAGGACGGTTTAGGACGGCGTATCGCGAAAATCACAAACACATGTTGTCGCCATCGATGTCTGTGCAACAACGTCATTTACGTTCTGGCTGCTACCTGTTTTAGGGACCGTCAACAAGTTACACTCACCGACTGGTGGCAGAGACGTTACCATGGAATTGTTTCAGACAGGAAATTAATCACACAAATATATTGAAATATAGTTAATCATAATGCAGTTAATAGTTTAATATTCGACAAAAATCGACTAAACTATATTTGAAATTATTAATTGCATCCCGTTTAACAATAATGCAATATATTAGCAAAGTTACCTGCAGTAAGTAGCAGCCCACCATTGGCAACTACTACTACAATCAGGTGACAAAATGTATTTTTTTTAGTGATTTTTATGTTATTTTATATGATTTATTTCCAGAAACAATTCCATGGTAACGTCTCTGCCACCAGTCGGTTTGTGTAACTTGTTGACGGTCCCTAAAACAGGTAGCAGCCAGAACGTAAATGACGTTGTTGCACAGACATCGATGGCGACAACATGTGTTTGTGATTTTCGCGATACGCCGTCCTAAACCGTCCTCAACATACTAAGCCCGTAATGTATTGCACTTATGTTGATGAATCCGATTGGGTGGTAAACCGAATATCCGGCGAATATCAAACCGGAGGCTAACTTGCACCTGTTGAGGTGGCATGCTCCGGTAGAGCTGCTCTTTAGCATCGCGCTAACCGGGGCTAACAGAGCCTGTCTCTTCCCGTCCTATTAACTGTACTTATGGTAGAGAGCCCGATTAAATCCGGATATTTTAATAAATTGGGTGTTATAGGTTTTAAACAACATGTCCGAGTTATTTGAATGACAAGCTCCGCTAGCTCGATGCTAAAGTGCTAATCGGAGCTAACAGCCTGTCCCCTCCCGTCCTATTAACTGTATTTATGGCTATGCCTTTTTCTCTTTTCAATATGACCAAACACAATGGCCAGAGGATCAGCATCCTTTTTTAACTAATAAACAAAAATAATCTTTGAGTTCTACATGTTCTAGAAATGTTCATTAATTGACAGTCCTAATGTTTATTTTCTTGTCTTCTGATTCTTTATTACAGTATGGAAGGGGAGATTTGGAGGTACCTGGTCAGGTCTTGGTCAGCCTTCAAATCCCAGATGTGGAGACTGCAGGGATACCTCACAGAGAAGACACTAAAGAGTCATCTCTCATTCATCGAGTGGACTCATTGGTTTGCGAATGACCACAAAGATGCTCCCATAGGCAGATTGCTGCATGGCATTCACCGCTTATTCAAATTGAAGAGGTTGAAGCAGTCTTCCTTGTGGTCACTTGCCATAACAATGTCATGTGTTTTATGAAAACAACATCAGTAACATTTAAATTGAGTTGATGTGGACGGCTTTTTTTTGTCCGATTTCTTCAGTGTTCAGTGCCTGTTTGTGAGATATGCATTGTTTGAAAGATAAGCCTTTGATTTTGTTTAATTCTAATATGCCTTTCATCAACAGTGGTTTGGGGTTTTATAACAACAATTAAAGTGCTTAACTACTGGTGAACGATGTTCCAGAACATATATGGTTTGTGTTGATTGCATGGAAAAGGGAATAACCAGTTACAACTTACATGGTAAGAGCCTGGTAATACCATGGAAACAAACTAGGCTTCCTTTTACAGTACAGTTTCAGCTTACTTACTGGGTAAATTGTCATGTTTTACTTGGTAACGTCGCAGAACGTACATGGTACAAGTTTGTGTTGACTGCATGGAAAAGGGAATAATGTATTACAAATTATGTGGTAAGAACCTGGTAATACCATGGAAATAAACAAGGCTTCCTTTTACAGTACTGTTTCAGCTTAATTACTGGGTAAATTGTCGTGTTTTACTTGGTAACGTCGCAGAACGTACATGGTACAAGTTTGTGTTGACTGCATGGAAAAGGGAATAATGTATTTCAAATTATATGGTAAGAACCTGGTAATACCATGGAAACAAACGAGGCTTCCTTTTACAGTACAGTTTCAGCTTAATTACTGGGTAAATTGTCGTGTTTTACTTGGTAACGTCACAGAACGTACATGGTACAAGTTTGTGTTGACTGCATGGAAAAGGGAATAATGTATTACAAATTATATGGTAAGAACCTGGTAATACCATGGAAACAAACGAGGCTTCCTTTTACAGTACAGTTTCAGCTTAATTACTGGGTAAATTGTCGTGTTTTACTTGGTAACGTCACAGAACGTACATGGTACAAGTTTGTGTTGACTGCATGGAAAAGGGAATAATGTATTACAAATTATATGGTAAGAACCTGGTAATACCATGGAAACAAACGAGGCTTCCTTTTACAGTACAGTTTCAGCTTAATTACTGGGTAAATTGTCGTGTTTTACTTGGTAACGTCACAGAACGTACATGGTACAAGTTTGTGTTGACTGCATGGAAAAGGGAATAATGTATTACAAATTATATGGTAAGAACCTGGTAATACCATGGAAACAAACGAGGCTTCCTTTTACAGTACAGTTTCAGCATAATTACTGGGTAAGTTGTCGTGTTTTACTTGGTAACGTCGCAGAACGTACATGGTACATGTTTGTGTTGACTGCATGGATAATGGAATCTATTATAAATTATATGGTAAGAACCTGGTAATACCATGGAAACAAACGGCTTTGTACCCAGTATTTAAGAAGATGTACCATGACACTAGAGGAAAACTTCCTGCAGAGGGTTGTTACCAGGTAAGTAATTCCATAGTGGTAAATCGAATAAACCCTTTCTAAATGGGTGTAGCTATGAATAATAACTAAGAAATAGTATTTTATTGGAAAGCACTATGCTAATTTCTAGATAGTACATCATTAAATTTGGGCTGTTACCAACATAAACCTTGGATAATAGGTGTTTATAAGAATTGGTTGCCTAATTTCCTAGGAAGTACACAATATCGGAGTTATTACCAACCTAAAACAGTTACAACTACACGCTACTTAGTTGAGTTGATGGGTAATAGTGGAGGTTTTACTTAGTACTTCAGCTGTAATTCCTCTGTATTTACCTTCTTATTACCAGTGGTAATTACACAGTAATACACTATAATTTACCGGATAATTCCTCTGTATTTACCTTCTTATTACCAGTGGTAATTACCCAGTAATACACTATGATTTACCATGTATTTACCGGGTAACTACCTCTGTATTTACCTTCTTATTACCAGTGGCAATTACCCAGTAATACACTATGATTTACCATGTATGTACCGGGTAAATACCTAGTAATTAGGGGACTGTAAAAGGAAGGGTTACCGAAGCGTTTCAACATGGTCTGATTGAAGTGCTGAAGTGTACTGACTTGGTGTAGGTGTGCATATTAAATACATCTTAAGCCCACTGACGACAACTCTTGAGTCAGACAGATTCTTTGTAATGGCTCTTCGCACTTGCATTTCGTCCAACCTTCCCTCAATCCTTGGAATGGTCTTGTCTAGTGTCTTAAATTAGATTGGATAGCACTGTTCTGATCCCCTCAGGGAGAAGCTGTAAGCCAGTACGACATCAGACACTTTGCGGACCATGTGCTGGCTGCTCTGGATCCATGATTTTCAGCTTATTTTGCTTTTTCGCTCGATTTCCACTCAGTCCTTATCCATGGCCATTTCACTATCAGTACTTTTGCCAATCATACTTGTTTCCTTCGCAGTATGTGGATCAAGTCACAATGCAAAATGTGGCTCATCTTCCATAGGAAAAAAGTATAATATTTGTTTTTCACGAAATTGTCATTTGTCACTTCTACAAACTGCAAAAAGAAAATAGGCTGAAAAGCATTCTGTTCCTTTAATGATATTTAGAGCCAACAAGCCGATGAAATATGTATTTATGTTTATGTAGTGAATTGAGATAGAATGAGACAATTTGTGGTTGGTGTTGTTTTTGCTGCTAGCTAAGCTGTATTTCGTGACAGAAGCTGAGTCTGATAAATATTAACAAACAGAAATTTATCTTTCGGTTGACATTTACCAGGTTTGCTGAATTTGGGACTTTTTGCAACCAGTGCAGGAAATTAGCTATCAAAAAGTTGCTTCTTTCTCGTCCTTGGTTTGTTTACTGTTTGGTAGTCCAATGAAGTGTCCTGTTCAGTTGGACTCTTTTCTCTTCTTAATTAATCGTCACTTATCAGGACATTATTAATATTCTATGTATTCAAATAACGAATATTCTCACAAAGCGAAACTATGGTGTATCGACAATTAAAAGAGACACTGCAGTCTGCTAAACTGCAGTGTTTGGTCTGGAATCTTGAAGTGTACTTAAAGCAAAATACTAGTTATGATCCAGGCTGTTATTACTTTGGCGCTTTAGTCCAAGCAAAGTACTAGTTCTGAAACATGCTGTTGGTATTATTAGGCTTCTGTCATTTTGAGCCCGGAAGACTCCCCTTTAAGTCTGTAGGTTTTCAAAACTGTAGTTTGTCAATGTGGTGCATTGTTGCGTTCATTGCATTCATACACATGGGATGATTCTCGCCACGTCTTGGCTGTGTGTTGCCGGTATGTAGTGTAATTTTGCAGTTATGCCTGCTGTTCACTGATCCTGCATGTTGCCACGGCAATGTGACATCCTTCATTCTGTGGAATATAAATGCTCACCATAATTGGCAATGCTCCTTTTGTGATGGGACTCGGGAGTGATTGTGTACCTTCAGATTTGCATGTATGGTGATGAGAGAATCCTTTGACGATGGGTTAGTCAGGCACACAATGGGTCTAAAGATGGCTTTGTTGGATGTTTGATGATCTGGGGTAGGCTTGCAGAAAAGAAAATAACTAAAAAGAATATGATGTCTTTTTTTTCAACTCCAGATTGTAATATCGTATGTGTTTGTGTGTGTCCTGAAATAGATATGCATGGAAATGTTAGAAAAAATAGTTAACGCTGTCCCATTTCAATCAATCAGGAAATTCTTGTTCCGATCACCCACTTTCCCGACCTATCCTTTTGAAATGCTGTCAATGTCAGAACACTATGTGTCACTGCACCCTCTGTTAGTTCAATGTGAATGCAATCTGTCTACAGATATCCTGCCACATCAATTCACTACTAAGTAGGTTGGGGCTGTTTATTTGGGCCAAAAAGCTGTGGATGTATTCAAGCACCGTCCCCTGATCAAACACGAGTACTTGGAAGGGAATACACAGAGAAGGGCTGAATTGACTTTTTGTGTGCCTTTCTCTTAGAGATGGACAGGCACATCGTTATTTGCTTGAAAACATTGCAGTGGTGGCAAAGTGTGTTTCGGTTCAACAGCATATATTTGACAGGACCTTGGATTCCATGTGAAATCCTGGACTGAAGTGCCTGTAAGGGTTTTCCACCTTGTGACCTCCTCTTCACCTGTCATAGAAAGATCAGAGTCTGTCAACCATGGTACCATGCAGTGGTAGGGCACTGCCCGTTTAGGTGCACTACTGTGCTCCCACGTGCAAGTGCTGCACAAGGCCAACATGACCTTATCAACCGCTCTACACACACACACACACACACACACACACACACACACACACACACACACACACACACACACACACACACACACACACACACACACACACACACACACACACACACACACACACACACACACACACACACAGGATATGTGCTTTTGACAGTGGAGAGAAGATTAGACACCAAACCAAGGATTCATTTGTAACGTTTATTGGCATGGAGATGAGTGGAATAGAAGATTTAAATAAATTAACCTTCAGCGAATCCCTCGAGGCATGAGGAATGACAAGGGGGTGGGGAGATTCTCCTCGTGTTGCTGATGTAGTGAATACAGATGTGACATGTTTCTGGGCTGAGGGAGCACTCTGTTACCAGCCGACCTACAAGTAAACCAGTGTGTATTGAATCTCCACTAGAGCTGTGGAATCTAGCTTTCAAGTAGGATCCGGGGGACTTTTACAAAGAACATCCAAACCTACTGAAACAATAGTGGACATCAAGCTGTGAAACTCCAACTGTGTTGGACACCCTTTGCGTTTTTCATGTTTGAATTCGCCCTCTATGATTGATAGGCCAAATTGGTGTGATTTGCAAAGCAGGATTATTTGTAGGTATGAGCCATTCTCAAAGGGGACTATTTATTCCAGCATACATTTTTAACAGCAGAGAATTGATTAACCTTTACCCAAGCTCTTGCAGTTTGAGCATTTGGTGTAAAATATTTGACCTTTCCTATTTATGATACAAACTTTGATTGGTGTCTGTGACATTTATTTTATTGCAAAAAAAATGGCATATCATAATGATGGCTGAAATAGTCTAATTCTGACCAAATGTGAAACTTGGGAAAGTTTATTCGCTTTAGTGGGAAATTGTGTTTTTACTCCTATCTGTGGTAAGATTTGTCCTTAGTCAGAGTAACGTTAACAAACTTAATTCATACTTAATATCACATATGAGATATTCCATCATATATCATGTTGCCATTTTTTAAATAACTTTCAGTCATCAATCCATCTGCCACACACTAAACTGTGTACCCTAACCGTCTCCAGTGGGTCTGAGCAGAAGCAGCATCTTCAAGTAGATTTATTTGTAAAGGGCAGGATCACACAAGTGTGTGAGCAGTATAACTAAACGTGTAGAGCATTTTCATAAAATGAAGGGTCATTACATGAGACGTGGCCGACCCCATGTGGGGAATGAAAGCTGTGAAAGAGAAAGTGCCATGCATAACAAAATCCACTCTGAGAAAAAAATTTCACATTTCTGTCAACGATACAATCCATGGAGTCCCAGCCAGTCTTTGTGAAATAAAGTCGAGGCCCTGTGCCAGACTAATTAGGCAATACAATTTTCCCAAAAGTTACAGCCACTGCAAGTCATTTTAACTACTTACTGTCGAACCCTTAATTTGGTTGTGAATGCTGCCACAATCAACAACGGTAGACGCTGCAGAGCCAAGGCACGTAGTTCGCCTAGTCATCGCCTAGCCCCGTCCAAACTGAGAACATCGCCAGACTTCAATTCTCGATGGCAAACGTTAGACTCGACCCCTTCACTCATGAAGGATGTCATCACCATTTGAACATGAACGGTTTTGAATGTAGAAATAAAGTTTGTGACGTGCCGCGTGGAGCATATGACAGCGATGGTGACGCAGCATTTTCAGTGGAGCCCTGGGGGGGTCACTCCCCTCCACTCATACTTATAAATACACAGGAAGAGCCACGCAGGGATAATAAGCATCAAGGAGATTCCTCAGCTGCCTGGCACATTTCTCCTTCCACCGCTAAGCCATATAAGTACGATGACTACTGGTGTGTTCATCTTCTATTTCCTTACCTTTTATAGCGTGCATGATGCAGATGAGGCCTGACGTTATTTGTTTTGCTCCCGGCTATGAAAAGAGATGTTGTCTTATCTGGCCGAACCATCCAGCCACCACCTCCATGGTGGATCTGTGACTCATTGGTCCCTTGTCAGGTGTCACGAGAGGTCTTTTTTAATTAATTTACTGTCACCAGCCGAGACAGAATTTCAATGTATTTTAAGCATTCACCCCGCCTTTGACCTGATGTTCGGCCAAGCCGAAAACTATTTATTGATCTTAGGTGGTCGGTGGTCTGAATACGGTATGCCTCCAAGCAACAACTGGAATGTGACTCTAGACATCAATGATGGATCTGTAGCTAAACATGCTCTCCTTGTCTCCTTTTTTGCACTTCTCTGCCTTGTTTTTCGCTCAACATTAGATGACAAACAACGGTTCACTGGACAGGAAGTTGCTGACTCTTGAGTAAACGGAGCAACCCCATGTGCCCTAGATGCCTCAGAGTTTATTTTAGTCAAAGGAATTTTATAACTTCTTGAACAAATCTTCCACTAGCGAATGCTTTCTTATCATGTCTTATATTCACCAACATCTCTGCTGTCAGTTGGTTCAGGCTTCCCGGGGTATAGACTGGGTTGGAATGAAACAAACTGTGTCTGTGCACTGAAATCTTGGTATTTTTTCAGCACAAAATGGATAACTGGTGAACCCCATGGTTTTATCATTTCTAATTGGACAACAGTATTGGGACTTCCTGATCCCTCTGTCTAAATAGATTATTGTGAATAAATGTTTTCATTAAACAGCGTTGGTTCCACGGAGACCAACTGCCAGATCATGACCTCTAAAAATGTAATTGCTCCTGTTATTTTAATATGAATGCGTCTCATTGTGGATGCAATCGCATTATTTTGTGGGTTCTGACTGTTGGCCAGATGGGCTGGTAATATGAATCTGCATATAGCAATTTCACATTAACTGGTCTTATTTCTATCCATTTGGTTTCCCTTAGCAATTTACTGCTGCGTAGGATTTGAATATAGTTTTTCTGCTGGCAGAAATCTCGGTTGGCGTTTCAGAACTAGTGGACATTAATTGTTTGCGTCGTCGAGCATGGTTTATGCAGTTGGCCTTTTTCACTTTCCCTAGTTTCTTCTTATACTTATTTTATTTTTTGTTCATTTTATGATACAAATTCCAAGTGTGTAAGGTGAATATTTATGAAAATCAATATATTAAAATAATAATGAACAACCAATGCTATGTTCAATCTAATGACTTTACTGATGGACACTTTATTGATGACTGGTGCACCTTGTAAATGTGCAGTGTCTAGAATTGAAGGGCATCAAGCGCAACGGACTTGACAGAAATGGATTATAATATTCATAAGTATCATAAGCCTCAGAATGAGCCCTTTGATATCTACACAGGGAGGGGTACTCCCCCCGGAGCTCGGCCTGCCGTCACAGTAGAGCAGAATGGACAACTGGCTCTAAAGAGAACACTTATTACAATTATTTTGTTTCATGATCGCTATCTTACTTGTAAGAGATGACCTATAGTTTTACTGTCTAAATAACTAAATGCAATTGATTAATCCGTCAATGGAACACCCTCGTTTGACAGCTACTCGATGCTGTCAACATTTTGGACGTATCCATCTGGGGGATAGTTGATGATGGTTGTTGCAATATACAACTTCAACGCTCTTGTAAGCTTGTGTCTTGTAGTTGAATTGCTTAAAACAGAATCATACTGGCAAATAGTTGTAACACCTCCTCCGGATTTATTGTAACCATTAGAACTATTCTGGCTAGCTTTTAGATTATTAACCTAATGAGCGCTAGCAGTATAATTCAATCTAATTACGTTATGTTACAGAAAAGGACCATCTAGAAATATCACAAGCAAAAACAGGTCCTCGTTCAATGTTGAAACAAAGCCATGCTCTAATAGCGTTAACAAGGGCACTTACCACAATCTGTAACGTCCGTGTTTAATTACAGTGGTGGATTCAAAGAAGCCTTGGCGAGAAACCTATCTCGGTATCTACTTCCTACTTATTCCGTTTAATCACTCCTGCCATGCTTAGATTATAAATTCATCAAATGTGACTACAGACGTTAATGGAAACGCAATTAAAAGGAGGACGACAGACCCACCTGCTTGTCATTATACCTGTCTGCCCGCTCAATGAATAAAGCGCTGCCTGGTCCATTCTGCGGTGTCTCAAGGTAGACCATAACCTTCCCTTTTGACTTTGAATAAGTCCCAGCCCTCCCCTCCCCCCTCCACTCCCTTCATTGCCTCCGGTACTTGATTAATGACGAACCTCCCCAGCCATCATCACCCCGACGCCGGGCGGCTGGTTTCAACAACTCAGGGCCTTGCTATACACCGTGGAGCAGAAACCTCTGGCTCTGCCTCAGCAATGGGTGTAGTCCCTGTCAATATGTTGGATTGAGGTCAGGCCACATTTAGTTTGTTTAACTTTTCCTCGGTTATCTGATTTATTTCTACTCTCCCCGGAAGGGACCCTGGTTTTCTCTCGTGGTGTTTTCGTTCTCGCTCCAATCTGTCGTTGGATTGTATTGTGTTGTGTGTGTTTACCTACATCCATGCAGTTTATGCATCATTTATAGATATATAAACGGTTGATGGATACTGTATGTTGTTGTTGCAATGGGCTGAATTAATGCAGCATTTATGTTTCCCCCAGAAAATGTCTTAGTCAAGGTGGTCAAGGAGCGGCGGGGGGGGGGGGGGGGGGGGTCTCCATTTCAATTCCATTCAAAAAGCCTTATGGCACGACCATTGTTGTAACAGTATTACTGATGCATTATTGATCTTTATTTTTTACACCTGATGGAACTATGTTTTCTTTCCCCAGGAGAGTTTTCTACTTTGTTAATGCATAATAATTAAAAAAAATATATATATATTTTTTTTATATACATTGGTAGTCAAGGCGGGGCCCTATATTGCTGTTAAGGCGGCCGCCAAAACAACACAGTACTGGGGGAAACACTGATCTATAGGTTACTTACAAATGAGTAAAGGATTATTATTCTAATGGCAGCAAACCCCTACTAAAGTTTTTTGATCACAAATCTCGTCACAGGAAACGTTCATGAGAGCATAGTATTAGCATGCGGGGAACATGTGTGTGCATATCTTGGACATGTGTTTATTTCCAGCCGTAGCCTCTCTATTTGTTGTCAGAGCTCGTACATGAGTATTGAAATCACCATAAATCCAATCATGCACTTTAGAGTGCTACTTTGTCCTTCTGCCACGAGCCTCACAGCATGATAGTTGGGCATCTGTCTGTGTTGACATTAGTTACCGGTAGTGTTTGATATCATATTCACCGCACATTAGCCCAGCAATCTTCAATGCACTGTGTACTATTGATTCATTGATTCAGGGTTTTTTGTGTCCAATGCGGCTGGATGGCAATGTAATGACCCAGCAAATCTGATGACACTTTTGCTGATATTCTCATTGCTTCTTGCCTCGCTATGCCATCAATGGGGCGTTCTTGTTAATGTATCCTTCACAGGATGGCATATACGTAAGTGTATGCCTGTTTCCTTCAGAGCACGCCACTTACTCTGAGCCGCAGCTCCTTAGCCTAATGTGTCTTAGTTCAGCGTTTTTCCTGCTGTTTACCCTCCCCTCCCTGTCTTCCTCCTGATTCTAACCAGACCTCCTGGTTCCTTCACTCCCATCCCATATCGACGCCCGCTGACAATCTCCCTCCCTGCCGCCAGCTGCTGAACTCGCAGCCCAAACACATCGTCAGTCAGGCTGCCGACGCACCAGGAGCAGATAGGAGGGCAATGACCCAGCATTGACTCTGAACACACTCCATTACACGGTGTACATAAACTGAAACACTAACGCAACGGAGGGGGGGATAGGAAAACGGGCGAATATGGGAAGTGTACTAAACAGGAGGTTTACTGCACCAGGAGGAGGGCGCTGATGACTGTGTGAAATAGCCGGGCATGTGTTACCTATGGCCCAAGAGTGGCTCCTTGTGATGCCCTGTATTCGTACCGCCTGTTCAGTATTTTACTTGTCGACAGTTGTAGGCGAGCACCGCGGGAATAGATGGGATTTTGGTTGGGACGAGAATTGTTGTTGTATGGAAAGAAAGTGGTCCGACGATATCCCCGGGAAAGTGTGTGCTCGCGTGTGTGTATGAACCCTAACCCAACATCGAGCGAGACTGACTGGGTAAAAACCTGCTGTCTGAACCTATCCCGAATAGATCAGCCACATCCAGGCGAAATGCTCAGCCTTTATTTCACCAGATAAGGCCCGGCCTCAGGGTTTAGGCACGGCCTATGCCAGGGCTCTGCTGTGATTGTCCTCCTGTTTAGAGACATTTGTTTTGTATAGTCTATTCCTGTACATGGAAAAATCACCCTTGATGATTGATGCTGAATGGGTAAAAATCACATTTTCATGGAAATGGGAATGTGCTTTTCATTGGAATACAATTGTTTATGCAATTTTTCTGTTTACCTGGGCACACAAGAGATTGTGTAATAGGGAGCCTTGTGTTGTTGGTGTTTTTTTTATATCGGAGCCAATTATCATGAATAAAATATGGGGCCGGGTAGACTTTGGAAAGAACCAGAGTCGACGCCCAGCATCTGCAATGGAAAATAACCGTCCTTATTTCCCTTGTATCTATAAGAAAAAAAAATCTCTTAAATCGTAGTGACTATGTCGAATTTGGACGGAAATACATAGAAATGAATAAATGCACATATATCCGTGCAGCTCACAAAAATATTCTACTACCCAGTGTATTTAATTACAATCTGGCAGTTTACCGGGGTATTGGCTAAGAATTGGATTGTGCGTAAATAAAGGGATGTCCCTCGAATAAACACATAGTAAATGATTATCTGTGAACCATGGTTATCATCAAAAGTAAGACTTCTTTGGAAAGGATGACTTTTCTGAATGTATTACTTATTGGTGGAAAGTCTTGGGACTGGGAAGGCCTCAGATCTGGTTTCTCATGGAGACAACACACCCAGGCCCAAAACAAGTAGCATGCATTTTTCATGAATTTTGTCTCACTTTGGGCCACCCTGTTACGAATACTGTCAATAAGAAACTTTTGGTGAGAGTTTAGTAGCGTTTAGGAGCATATTTGATAGTTTGACAGGAATCACATCAAAACATTATTTCCTGAGAAATTCAAGATCCCAATTATGGTGGTTTTAATTATTAATGTGTGATGTTGTCACGTATTGCAATGTTTTGAGTCTGTCCGCCTATCAGGGCTCAGAGGAACATACTGTCTCAATGGATGCATTGGTAAATACCATCTGGTGTGGTATTGTGTAAAGAAGAATTCTCTCACTTTAACTGAATGCGTCTTACATTCATGTGTGCTCCTTAACCCTGTTGTTTTTCCAGTTACTGCTGCGTTATTGTGCGCATCGTATCATCTGTCTTTCTGCTTTCATATGTAATCCTGTCTCTAGTGTATCTGTCTGTCTACCCAGCCTCTTTGCCCATCTCAGCACAGAACTGCATTCAGATTAAACCACTGGATAATGACTAGTACCCATACCTGAATACATTATTAAATTAAATGATTTTGAATCGTCTTTTTTTGACCGCATCTTCAATTATTTGGAGTAGCTCTGGTCAAAAGCATCAGCTAAATACATTTTACGTAATATCCCCCACTCTACCTCTCTTGAACCATCCTGCCTTCACCTTTTGTTGGTGGCTAGTCATTTCGAGGATAGCATTTTCGGGGTTGCTGTTGAATACAAACATCCACCGTTTTTTTCTTTCCAACCTTGGGATGTTTCTCTGGAACGGAGAGTACTTTGCTCTGGCCTTGCATGGAAAGAGGAGGCATAACAAGTTTTTACACAATTGCAGTATACACAGGCTATGTGAACGACCATGGAGATGCAGGGAGAGACGAGAAAATGACGGGCTGTGAGGCTCTGTTTAAAGTTACAAACTAGGGACAGACTAGGGGTGAGTTGGCTCTCCAGTCTCCACATTCACTCGTCTGCTTTCTGTTTTCCGACCTTCGCATTTCCCTTCTGTGTGTCCTCTAACGCAGGGGTCCCAAAGGATTGTAGACGTTTGCTGTTGCACAAGCAAAACTATTTGTTCCCCTTTTCAGTCTCTGAACACACCAATGATCCAATGAAACGGATAACGTAGGAATGCATGCATCCTGCAACCCGACTCTGTCTCCTACTGTGCACCACTCACCGGGTCGTGACCCACCAAAACCCAGTCTCTAATGTCTCATCCCCCTTTTCTCTCTCCGTCAGGCCTCAACGCGCTGACCTTTGACCCATCCAGCAACAACGAGCCCCTCCAGTTCGGCGGTGGCGCCGGGGCACCGCTGGTGACGGACTGCGTCCCTCCCCTGGAGAACGGAGCAGAGAACAGCAAGAAGAGGAAGCGGGTCAGCCTGCCCCAAGGTACGGTACCTACGCCCCCCTCCAGCGGGCTTTACACAGACCGCTGTCCCGTGGTCACTGCGATACGCAACAGTACTGAGGCTTAACCGTGCGAGCCTTGCCTGGTTGCCATATCGGCAACGGCAAAACGTGTGGCAGAGATGAGGCATACAGTAGTTAAAGTAGTCATAATAGTAGGAGTCATAGAATGGCCCTATTCTTTGCTCTTCTTGGATTGATGCTCTCCGCCCTGATGTCATAAAGTAGTGGTATAATAAATTAAGCTTGGTTAAGGCACTTTTGTTGTTCGTTCGTTTTTTTTTAGGTCAGGCAGCTGCTCTCAGCCGTGGGTGTGGGTGTGGGTGTTGGGGGGTTGGGGGGTTGGGGGGGGGGAGAGTGTGTGATGTGAGGACTTTTAATCAGTGTGGTTGTGGCTTTTAATTACATGTCAAACTGAAGAAGGACTGTCCAATTAATTTCATTATGAGGAGGAGAAGTAACACGGCCATTTAGATAGGGGTGTTGTTGCTGACTCTGTTTGCAGTGTGATGGTAGAATTTGTGTTAATTAAGCAGTAGTCCACTCTGCAATTTCCCTCACTCGATACCTAATTTATGTACGTGGATCTTGCATGGAATCCTACTTGGAACTTATCGTGAATGTTATTACACAATTCATGTTGTTGAGGTGCATGGATTGATGCAATGTCACATGCATATACATCACTTGAGCTGAAAGCTGGAAAATTGGACCGTTATTTACCAATTTGCATGAGTTCGAAATTATGAATACAGAATTAATGGAAAGTCCAGTGGTTCGACAAACTTATTGAACAAATGAGCGCATGGTGATTTAATCGGTGATTGAGGATTTTGTAATGGGCAGGGTTCTTCACTTATTTAAAGTAACAGTTTTATTCAAAGAATCATTTCAATATATGAATATATATGATATACTATATCAACTTTGTCCCATTAGGTCTATTGGTCAGGTCCAGCCTGCTCATTTTTAATTAAATATGTAGAAATCTAGATTACATCAGCATTATGCATGATGTTGTCAAAGGCTTTATGAAGCAAGCTCATTGATATTTCCGTGAGATTCAAATTCTATGTGACGAATATGTATTTTATTTCCGCACTCTGTATAAATATCTTGCATGTATTGAAATTTAAATACGTAATTTGCCTAACTTCAACTATTGGTGTCGTTTCTGGGTTAGTCCTGCTGTGAGTGTGATGTGTTAGTGTTGACTTTATACTAGCATCAACCAGTCTCTTAAAAGTGGTTGCACCCAACGTGATATCTGCCTTCCAGTCACTTGGTGCGTGTGCTTCGGCGAATCATAATGAAGCCCTATAAACACAGAGGGCCTATGAACTGCACAGCAGCACGGCAGAGGCAAGCAAAGCAAGGCAAGCCAATCCTAGGCTTGCACATGCGATATACAATACCCTCATGAAGTATTTTCCAGTATTGGAAAATCTGAGTGTAGGATTAAGGACCACTGACCTGCTGTGACTCTCCCTCTGCTCAGCGGCGGGAGTCTGCCAGTTGAAGCCATGCCCTCCAGCCCCAGCATCCCAATCCAAAGCCCAACCCAGAACATCTGGGGACCTGTAGCTCCGCCGGTTTTCCAGGCTGGGATGGCTGGTGCTGGCTGCAGGTTGCCAGTGTGCCTCACCAGGCTCTGGCCCACTCCTGCCAGTGCCTCGGAGGAGGACACTTGATGGAGCACCAAATCATGAACAGCCGTGCAGATTTAGCCTCGTTAGTGTAACCCTAATGAGATAGATTCATTTCATAATGCGCCGCAATGCTCCCCGCTAATCCATTACACACGTAGCCGTGCATGCAAAAACACAAACACACACACACACACAAACACGCACACATGCAACGCACAAAACCAAAGCACACCTGGAGTCCGACAATTATTTCTTCAGTTGTCCAAGCGTGAATCTTAAATCTAAAATCGAAATCGCTATGATTAAAAGTTTATCGCGAAAGGCCAAGTGTTCCAAGTTAGTTTAAAATGGATTTGTGTGCGGTCTGGGGGAGGTATGTCATCACCTCTTCCAGCCAACTCAACGTTCCTGCCCAGAAGGAAAGGTTGTTGTTTCTAGTTCCCCAGCACTTTCCAGAACGCGCAACACCTGGAAGGAGGTGGACCCCGCCGTGTCCCTTGAGCAATGCATGAGCCTTTCTCCTGTTTCAGCAGCGTATTCATGGCCATGAATGTAGCTGTCTGCTGTGGGTGTGGCCCCTCTGTTGTTGTTTTGGGGCTATGGAGGCAATGAATATTTCATTGCCTTGCAATTTTGGATCATATAGAGTTAGTTAAATAATGCGCTTATCTTATTTACTTGGTGTCTTATCACTTTCCAGCCCCTTTAGTGTGTGTGTGTGTGTGTGTGTGTGTGTGCCTTATAAACAAGGCCCCCGGGCCTCAGGGAATTCCGTATTAGTTTTCCGTTCTTTATTCAGGGTTTTAGTTGAGTAATTCTTTTTGTTATCAGTTTCTACTGCAGAGTTGGATCCTGCTCCTCTATCTCTGCCACTTTGAGCTGCAGGGGGTGAGCAGAATGAGGAGGTAAAACGCCAGGGGGGTCTATCTGGAGGGCTTTTTCCCCCTTTTATGAATACAGATTTCAATGGCTCTGCCACGGTTTTCATTTTGTCTCTCTTCTTGCCCGACTCTGCCTGCCTCCTTTTTCACAACAACAATTTATTGTTATACGCACCGTGTGTTTGCCCTCCTAGGTGCACTCGTTCATTGTGCACTAGAACATTGCTGGAAATCCTTCAAAGCTTTTTGAAGTCGTAGCCTGTTCTGCTATGTATTGATGTGGTTTTGAATTATATCTGATCGTATATCTGATATGGTAAGGTAGGTTCTGTTGTTCAGACGAAAACCTGGAATACGTGCTCCCCCTAATGTTTATATTAAAAGAAATGATTGCGTACAATGTGTTGTAGACCTCATAACCCAGTTCATGCATTATGTTTATGTAAACATAAGGAAAAACGACACCCTTTTGTAATAGACTGGCCTTGGGTGAATGGGTTTCAAAGGTGTCCGGCTGACAAAAAAAATAATGTTCATGAAATTTTGAAAAAAAAAATTAAATAGCGGTTTACCATCTTGCGTTGACTACTTCTGTTGTGTTTACTATGAACCGCTTTTTTCTTTCTTCTCCATTGAATCTCATGCACGGCAACGGCACCAAGTGGTATTGAGTCCCCTCGCTGTTCAGGCGGGTTCATGCTAAACAGGGCAAAGCACTACTATTAGCTTGTAGCTGCTACAGTTTATATCCGGATTAAAGGCCTACATACTTGTGCTTGTTATAGCAATCGCTGACTATAATGTTTTTTTCAGACCATATGTCTCTGGAACACACGGGTGTTGAAATCCATGGATATTGTCTCATGACACACACACACACAGGCATTCTCTCACTGCAAAATAATGAGCTGGCCTACTAGCATAAGCATGGGGAGGGGGCTGACATATGGGACCTCTCGCCGCAGCTGCAGGATGTTTGAAGGTAAAGTTAGTGAAGCAATGTGATCCTCGGTGTATATCTGTTGATGTTCAAAAGACAGGTTGTCAGACAGCCTGGTATCCTCTGGGGGTTGGCGGTGTGTCTGTGTGTGGGTGTGTGGCGTATGTTCCTCGCGGTTTGTTTAGGCTTCTGGCGATGAACCGACGCGTTTCCCGATGGGTCCGTCTGACAGAAATCTCCTTATCTCGTATTGACATCATGATGTATCAGTAAAGTGAGGACACTCACTGGCTGTATAAATCACGGCTGACTGGGTCCTCAGACTGGGATGTGTGCTGTCTCCGGTCCACACACCGTGTTTATTTATGAATCCACTTTGACGCTTCAATCAATGCGATATTGCCCGTCGCCTGTCACTGCCCAAGTGCAACTTTTGCAAACATAAGATGCACTTGCCTGGTTGAAGCAAGTGGGAGCGTCGCGTTCTGCGATGGTGTGCTTTTTCCGTTCAACATGCACACCCACATGGGCCCGCAGAGGAGAGAGAGATGGCCTTCTGCAAATTGTGTGTATGATGCGTTCGCCCACCCCTTGGGATTTCTTGCCTATTGTTGTTGGTCGGCTCTGCTCCCGCATGATGACTCATGCAGGATCTCGAGCATCTGTTTAGTTAATCAACGTTTGTGACTTCGTCGAAGGGTGCGCAGGCAGTCGGGCTGGAAAGCGTATCCGTTCCGCCATCCAGCCGGTAATTCACGGGGAAGACGTGTCTGTGTGTCAGCCGCCTCCCATCGCGGTCGGCCCCGTGGTGGTGTTGAGGTATTCAAACAGGGCGGGGCGTTGCACTCCCCTGACTGCGGGGGATGTAAAGCTTGATGTCGACATGTGTATGTATACTGTATCTGACAAGGGAGGCTTTGGAGTGACAGCCTGGCTTTGATGTGAGACTGGGGAGATGGGGAGCAAAGTAGGTAAACAAATGCTACGCAAGAGCTAGGCATTTGCTAATGAATTTTGCCGAGGTGCAATTGACGAGGTACACTTTGGTGCATTTTTAATGACGTCTAGCGATGTCTGGGTTTGATGGATGTTTTTTGGGCATATTTGGATTTTTGATTCAATAAAGCGAAATGAAAAGTACTATCCGTGGGAGTGCTTGGGCATTAGCGTGTGGGTGTTGAATGTAAAAAATTAAACCGTTATGAAGAGGTTTGCTTTCAATTCTCCTTTGGGATGCTTGGCTTCAGAACCATACACCACCTACTGTGTGTGTGTGTGTGTGTGTGTGTGTGTGTGTGTGTGTGTTAGAGAGTCAGATGAAAGGGACAGGAAGATAGCGTAGTTCCGTGCTTATTTATGTATGAAACCGTGCATAAAAGCTAGCGTTTATCAACGTGCTTTGCAGCATTTAATGCAATTCACTGGTCGCATGCCTTCACCAGACTCCTTGGATGCTTGATTTCCCATGTGTGTTAATGCATGTGGGTGTTTAGGTGTGCTGTAAGTCAGTTACTCTGTGCCGGAGAGAGTTATTCCAGCAATGCCAGATTAGTGGGCCAAATTGCTGAGAGCTTGTTTACGGCTTCATGTGATGTAGCGGACAGAATACATATGCATACATACATTAATATGGATCCATAAATAATACATATGACTGCTCTATCTGCCACTTGTGTAACCCTTACCCACATGTTGGAGGTTAGCGGCGAGCATCTGGATCTCATAGTAATCTCATAGTTTTGAGTCCCCTATGGCGCATTTCCACTGCAGGGTGCGGAACGGATCGGATCGCAAAGGTGCGGGTCGGATCGCGTTTCCACCGCCAAAAGTGGGCGTGACCCGGACTTTGCCGTACCCGTTCCGACCCCATTCTAGGGACTCCTCCGTTGCGGTACCCAAAACGAGACCAGACGCCTGAAAGGGTACCCTGGAATTCTAGCTACACCCCCCCTCCGTTGATTGGTCGACAGAATCGTCACTTCCGGGTGACGCGGGGATAAAAACAAACAAACAGTAGCCTCAAGGTATTATTCTTTACAATTAACATGTCGCGTAAAAAGCTTGCTTGGGCGAACAAGGAGGTGGAGACGTTCGTCTGCATTCTTGCGGAGGAAGACGTTGTTTACGATGTTTACGTAGCTGCCGCGGCGATTGACATCCGGCCTACCACCAAGGGTACTGTCGGCAGTGGAAACGCGACCTCGGAACTGAGCTGGGCTATACTGCCCCCTCCCTACCGCACCTTTGCGATCCGATCCGTTCCGCACCCTGCAGTGGAAATGGGGCACTAGTCTCTGCCTGACAAAGTAGGAGGGACTTACATCCGTGGGGGACAAGAAACTCCAGTCAAAGCAACCTTTCCCATCTGTCCGGTCAGACAAAAGTACCCTCAGGAACGGTGGCCTGAAGAAACATTTCACCTGCGCCCAGATCCCTCAGACGTTTCCTTCCGATCTATTATTTGCAGAGTGAAACCTTCACTCCCCAAGCCTCGCCTTCCTTTCTGCAGGACAGCTGAAGGGTCCATCACACGGTCACAGCAGAGTGGACCGTCTCGGTCTCAGGCCCGCGGCCACTTGTATATTCTTTACCTTCTCCCTCCACGCCCCTCCACGGTCGGGCATCGGCACTTCAGGGCCACCCCCTGGGCAACATTGCCCCATCCTGTGTTGCCTCCGAGCAAGTGGGGTCTGCATAATTGAGATGGCAAGGGCGACTCGCTCCCCTGACTCTGGCTAACGCTAATGGCGCGGAGCGGGGGCCGGGGGATGAGCTGAGAGACCCCGGTCCACTCTGGCTCCTTGATCCCCCGTTTGTTTTCTGCTTGATCAAAGCTGAAGGAGGGGCTGTGTTGTTTTGTTGCTCGCGGCCTCCATCAACCGTCTCTGCAGCTGCCCGCCAGTTACCCAGCCACCAAACACCGGAGGGAAGACAAACAATTAGCTCTCAGATGATTTTCTGCCCTCATCCATCAGCCTGGAGGAACACGGCTGTCCACCGAGAACTCAATCCAAATGATTTGTTTCTCCCCCGCAGCGCCGACCGAAACCTTTCCTCGTTTTCTTCTTTAAATGCCGTCGGAGTACATATCAATCTCATTGATTGATTTTTAATCAGGTTATTGCATATGGGCACAGGCTAGAACCTTATGGGGGACATTCATTAGCTGCATTTAAAACCATGGGTTGGTTTATGTTTAGAAATAAACGTAACGTGCGGTATGAGGTTCACACACTGTTCAGCCCTAGCCCCATGGTACGTTTAACATTTAACACAAAGCAGAAGATGATTAGATGTTAGCACACTCATTGCGACCCGGGCTGGCTACCAGGCATGGGTGCTTTTATTCAGCAAGCAAACCACAT
Organism: Gadus macrocephalus; assembly: GCF_031168955.1. Taxonomy (NCBI): domain Eukaryota; kingdom Metazoa; phylum Chordata; class Actinopteri; order Gadiformes; family Gadidae; genus Gadus; species Gadus macrocephalus. The sequence goes on along the minus strand of NC_082391.1, from coordinate 14,895,715 downwards.
TCAGTGTTTCAAATAAGATTCACATAACTTTACAGCTTTTAACCAAAAATACTGTGCTCCAACAGGCAATGGCAACAGTAAAGAAATAGCCCCTATTCTTCGACAGCTTTCTCAATCCGATCCCAACAGAGGATGCACCAAGATACTTTAATGGTGACATTCACACAGTCCCGGTGGCATCGCATGGGATAAAATGACAGTCTAAATGCTTTTTCTAACACAGACCCACTTTAGCTAAGGTTTCCTTGTAAAATAGCCTCCTTCAGTCAAGTGTCCACGGGCAGAAAATGAAAAATATGAATATACTTTTTTCTCCCCTCCTGATTTTTCTTGTTGCATTGTCTCTTCCTGGTTAATCCTGGCTCTCTGGCCGTCATCCCTTACCCCGACGAGAGGCTGTTGTCGTCCGGATGATTGAGCCCAGCGCTACACACTCCCCCACGTACACCAAAGACTGCCTCTCGGCCTCATCCTTCATACATTACCAACTTCCCCCCCGATTCCTCCCTGCCACTAGCCATCTCTCCCGGCTCCCTCCGTCCCTCCCTCCCTCCCGGCTCCCTCCCTCCCTCCCTCCCCCCCTCCAGCAGCAGCCAGCTCTGGGTCCACCAGTAGCTGCCTCTCTTGTGGCTGTCACCGCGGTGCTTTAACAAGGCGCCGCCCGCCCCCACAGCCCCTCTCCCCTGCTCATCATCCGCCTGCCATCTCCCCGACGCCCACCCGCCGTGCCCCCGCTCTCTATCTGTGAGAGGAGAGCGCGCGCGCACACACACACACACACACACACACACACACACACACACACACACACACACACACACACACACACACACACAGGTGATGGCTGGGAGATGGGGAGCAGCCGCGAGGAATTCATTACGACGCCTTTCTTTCCATCGATCGCGCCGCGCTCTTCAGCGTTTAGATTTGGCGTTGGAGATGCTGTCCACGCAGACGGAGCCTTCACAGCTTCACAGGCGTGTGCTGCAGCGGCGCGATGTACGGTTTCCAGATGGCAGAACGTTGAACATTGGAATAAACGGTTGAGATGGTCGCTGACTTGGTGCTGTTAGGTGTCATGCATGTTATTTGCAGCCTTCTAAAAAGGAGCGATCAAATTACGCAGGCGACTCAGGGGGGAACATTTGTAATCATGTTCTCATCTGATTTATCTATGCTGGTTTTGGGGTGGCTTTATTTAGCTATAACCAAATTGTTCTGCAAACGCAGATCGAAAGCTTTACCGAATTGTGATGCAAGTTGACTGTGAAACCTTTTTGCTTATTCCACAGTGACTGCCCCCCGCAAAGTAATCTATGGTGTTTTATATCTGACCTCAAGACCCCTGTAATCCCTCCGTTGCCTGCAGTGTTCCACTGCCTTTGCATTGCATTAGAGAACACTGTTTCTGGACGGCTTAACTCACAGAGTGCCTGCCCAAGTTTAATTGGGGTTTGTGCCCCACTTGGACCGCTTGCCTCCCATATATCTCTGGGGTCGGAGGAGCCTCAGTGAACTGTCTTCAGATAGGCCGGAGCGCCCCTTATTCAACCTACAGACCTATGTAGATGGGTGGGTAGTTGGATCGAGCTTGAAGAAACTTTCCCCAAAGCATCATTCTTACTAGTCTTGGAGAGCGTTCATCGATCGCGTGCCAACATTCCGAATCGCCCCAAAGAGGAAAGTGTCTTAAGCGGTTTGGAGATCATGACTGAGAGACAAAATCGATTCTAGTTGTCTTCCTGTGCCTCTCCAGTTCCCTCCTGAGCTGCTGCCTCTGCTTGACGGTAACCAGGAAAAACCAAATTAAAAAGGTTGCACAGGGAAAATGGAATTATACATTAAGCATTCATCTTTTTTGACAAACAAATGGCCAATGCCTCTGGATCTTAGTTCCTGCAAGCCCAACATTTCACCAATCGTAATTTGTCATTGTGCCAGCCAGGGCCTAGTATTGCAAGCTATGGCTCGGTGTGATCTGATAATATACACCTATGGAGGCAAAGTTAAGTGTCAACCGAAAGACAGTCTTTGTATTTATCCGACACTCGGATGCAACGGTTAAGCTGTGTGACCAGTTACCGATCTTTTTGAGGTTGTCAGTTCACGTTGAAACAACGGTATACATCAAGGGGCCTCGGGGCATTACATTATTCACATGATCTTGGTTATACCAGTGCAGCAGTGTCCTTGATAAAGGCCCTTTTAACGTGCTTTTCAAACCCCTGGACGACTTCCCCTGCAGGTGTTTTTGCAAAGAGGGCTATACGGGTTTCATCTTGAATCACCATACCAAATCATTAGGGTGATAACGTGGCAAAGTGTATTGTCGTAATGGCACAGAGCTGGAACAAGGTGTTTGAAGCAGTTGTCAGGGAAAGCCGCGGAGGGGGGGAAGGCCGGGTTAAAAAGACTTTACGGCTTTCGCGGCCTCGCTCTTTTGAACTCTGGTTTTACTTTAAAACCCTACGTCTCCATCCAAGTTTCTGCCAGACCTCTGCCTACTCAAGCCGTCTGCCGGAGTCTGTCTGGTACTCGGCTATTGCAGCTATGTTTCAGGTCTCCGGTCTACCATTCCGTCATTAAAAGGAAAGATGAGCTATTAGAAAAACGGCGGTGATGGTCACGGTGAAAGCTTCACTGATGTGAAATGATCCGTTGAGGGGCCTCTTTCCTCGTTGGTTGAATATCATGCTCGGTGAGTCTCTGTTGACTGCCATCTATTGACGGTTGTAGGCCAGGTCTCTGAAGGACTGTTGATGGGTGACTTAGTCTGCCAGAAGCATTTTAAAATGTTCTTGGCAGTCACTCCGAGGTACAGTGTTAATTAGTTTGTCATCGTCATCTACTGTCGTCATCTACATGTATACACACTTCACGACACTTCTGTCGAAGAACGTGTGGTACTAGGGAGCCTTTTGATTTAAGGAAGTTTAGGAGGACAGGTGTTTGCAGGACCAGAAACAAACCAGAATGAAGACATGCAAATTGCGACGACTAGGCCTGTCATCATTACTACTTTTGTTGGAAAATCATTTTATGCCACTAATTGAATATAATAATCATGCAAGCTTACCCTTTCAAAGAGAAATTCACTATTAATTCTTAGGAATATTTAGCGATTGGAGATGCCAGAAATGTTAACGTTTTGGCTGGAATTGTGCATTTGTCAGTTAAAACACCTCTTAGGCTTTAGTAACACATTCTCTCCCACTCCGTGTGTGTGTGTGTGTGTGTGTGTGTGTGTGTGTGTGTGTGTGTGTGTGTGTGTGTGTGTGTGTGTGTGTGTGTGTGTGTGTGTGTGTGTGTGTGTGTGTGTGTGTGTGTGTGTGTGTGAGCTGTCTGAGCCCCGCCTCACAGGGAGAAGAAGAGAGGACACACGCAGCGAGACTGGCTAAAATAGTGGTGAAATTCATTGTTGAGGTCCTGTTACATCAGGCACATAATGAATAAACAACACGTAAATCGGGAGAAAACCGGAAAGATCAGACAAACTAAATTGGATCAAGTATTTACATCCATTAATTACATTATATTAGTATGTGGAAATTTCCAATAAAAATTGCGCCAGTTCAATAGACATCCAACCCACAACCTCGTGTAACCAGTGCAGACCAGCTTATGCTCTGGCCTTTCCCTGAAATAGACTGTGTTAGGATGATGATCCCAGAGTTTCACTGTTGAGCCGTCCAAAAGTTACCAAATTACATTGGTAACTTAATAATGTATGTTGCTATGAGGAAAAAATAGAAATAGCTTAAAGGAGACCTATTATGCTTTTTCGACTTTTATGACCTATAAACGTTGTTATAATGATTGATAGTCATGTTTAACCATACTGAAGTGTCAAATAATGACGTACATGCATTTCGACATATTCCCTGCTGACAGTCTGGGGTGGCTGTGCAGAGCGCTAAACACTCGGGACAACGTTTGCGATTCACTTGTTCACATTTCCGGGAAATCTACGTAGAGGCACTCCTGCCGCGCCCCCATATGCCTGGTCAAATCTGCCCGCGCGCGCGCTTCAAGGAAGGTAACCAATCACAACGGAGTTGGGTTGGCAGGAGGGGGGCGAGGGGGCGAGAAGGACGAAACCGAGCGTTGACAGAGAATGCCGAAAGCGCCCAGATGAGAGGAAGAGTTTCCCGAAAATCAACATCGTTTTTTGTGTATGGTTAAACATGACTATCAATCATTATAACAACGTTTATAGGTCATAAAAGTCGAAAAGCATAATAGGTCCCCTTTAATATTTGTACACTGCCATTCAGCCCCCTCGCAACACCTGGTCCTCCAGGTTGGGGGTTAGGCGTGGGGCTAACAACCCCACCCCATAAAACAATACCTGTTACAGAAACGCAAACAAGAGTAAACCAAGATATCCCGCCCCGGAGTGAAGATGGACCTTCGTCAGAAGGATTTATGACGCAGGGTGGTGAAAGCCAGAAGCACCTGGAAGCCACTCTGCCGAAAACCATCCTCTCAACCGGTGTTACAACCACCATCGGTACATGGAACGTAAGGACCATGTTCGAAGCTGGAAAGACCGCACAAGTTGCCACCGAGATGAACAAGTACAACCTTGCCATACTCGGAATTAGTGAATCAAGATGGACGGGTTCTGGACAGAAAAGGCTTACCACAGGAGAGCTGCTGCTGTACTCAGGCCATGAGGAGGACAATGCACACCACACCCAGGGAGTCGCTTTGATGCTGTCCAAGGCTGCTCAGAGAGCACTCATGGGATGGGAGGCACATGGCTCGAGAGCAATAGCAGCTACATTAAAAACAAAGAAGGAAAGAATAAACATGAACATCATTCAATGCTATGCCCCAACCAACGATAGTGACGAAGAGAGCAAGGACGAATTCTATAGCAGAATACAGACCATCATCCAGAGATACTCAGAAAGAGACATTACCATCTTAATGGGAGACCTTAATGCAAAAATAGGAAGTAACAACAGAGGCTATGAGAGGATAATGGGGCAGCATGGTCTAGGCGAGATGAACGAAAATGGAGAGAGATTCGCAGAACTATGTGCAAATAACAACCTTGTCATCGGAGGAAGTGTCTTCCCCCACAGGCGAGTACACAAAGCCACATGGGTATCACCGGACCTCTCCACTGAGAACCAAATAGACCATGTATGTGTCACCAAAAAGTTTAGGAGGTCCCTCTTAGATGTACGAGTCAGAAGAGGAGCTGACGTAGCATCAGACCATCATCTTCTCGTTGCCAAAGTCCAATTAAAGTTGAGGAGAAACTGGACAGGTGAGAAGAACCAGAGAACGAAATTCAACACAGCACTTTTAAGAGATCCAGCAGCAGCAGAAAAATTCAAGATCGAGCTAAAGAACAAGTTTCATGCCCTGCAAGAGCTAGATAAAGAAGGTGAGGAAAGAAACATAGATGGGATGTGGAAGGTGGTAAAGGAAACAGTAATTACAACCTGCAATGTAGCACTGGGACCACAGAAAGATAACCACAAGGCTTGGATATCAGCAGAGTCAATAAAGAAGTTGAAGGAGAGGAAAGAAAAGAAGGCAGCTCTTAACAGCAGTCGTACAAGAGCAGAGAAAGTAAAGGCACAAACAGAGTACAGGGAAGCAAATAAGAACGTGAAAAAAAGCTTGAAGACCGACAAGAGGAACTACATAGAGGCCCTTGCATTAGAAGCAGAAGAAGCAGCTAGACATGGGAATCTGAAGAACCTGTATGACACCACCAAAAAGCTGGCAGGAAAGACCAGTAAACCTCAAAGACCAGTAAAGGACAAAGAGGGAAAGCCAATAATGGGGGAGGAAGGACAGAAGAAAAGATGGTTGGAACATTTTGAGGAACTTCTCAACAGACCAGCCCCACAAGACCCACCACACATCCAACAAGCAGACAGGGATCTGCCAATAGACCTCAGTGTACCAAGAAGGGAGGAGATCAGGAAAGCCATTAAAAAACTTAGAAACGGCAAGGCTGCAGGACCAGATAGCATCCCGGCCGAGGCACTGAAGACGGACGCAGAGACCATGGGAGAGATGCTCCACCCTCTCTTTAAGAAGATGTGGGAAGAGGAAAACATCCCATGCGAATGGAAGGAGGGCTATCTTGTGAAGATGCCAAAGAAAGGGGACCTGAGCAACTGTGGAAATTATAGGGGGATCATGCTACTCTCCATCCCAGGAAAGGTCTTCTACAGGATCTTACTGGACAGGATGAAAGATGTGATTGACCCCCAGCTTAGAGACCAGCAGGCTGGCTTCCGCAAAGACAGATCGTGTACAGACCAGATTGCTACACTGCGCATCATCCTGGAACAGTCACTCGAGTGGAATTCACCGCTATTCATCAACTTCATCGACTACGAGAAGGCCTTTGATAGTGTGGACAGGGAGACCCTCTGGAAGCTTCTCAGGCACTACGGAGTGCCAGAGAAATTAACTAACATCATCAGAAACACCTATGAGGGAATGACCTGCAGAGTGATCCACGAGGGACAACCTACCGGTGCTTTCAGTGTACATACTGGAGTGAGACAGGGGTGCCTACTATCGCCATTCTTGTTCCTGCTGGCAATGGATTGGGTAACGAAGCAATCCACAGCAGGAAGGAAAAACGGCATACAGTGGACAATGTGGGCGCAGCTCGAAGATCTGGACTTTGCAGATGACTTGGCCCTTCTCTCTCATACCCAGCAGCAGATGCAGGAAAAGACCAGCACCATCGCAACCAACTCTGCTCGCCTCGGTCTCAACATCCACAGAGGGAAGAGCAAAGTCATGAGAGTCAACTCTGCCAACACTGCACCCATCATGCTGGAAGGCGAAGCTCTGGAGGAGATTGAGGAGTTCACCTACCTTGGCAGCATTGTCAACAAGCAGGGTGGAACAGATGCAGATGTGAGAGTCAGGATTGGCAAGGCCAGAGTTGTGTACCTCCAACTAAAAAACATCTGGAGCGCAAAAGACCTGGCCATCACAACAAAGATCAAGATCTTTAACAGCAATGTGAAGTCAGTCCTACTCTACGGTGCTGAGACATGGAGGACTACGGTGAATACAACAAACAAAATCCAGTCATTCATCAATACCTGCCTGCGACGAATCCTCCAGATCCACTGGCCTAACACCATCAGCAACAAAGAACTGTGGGAACGTACCAGCCAAAAGCCAGCGGACGAAGAGATCCTCCAACGACGTTGGAGATGGATAGGCCATACTCTCCGTAAACCAGCCACAAACACCACAAGACAGTCCCTCAAGTGGAATCCCCAAGGGAAAAGAAAGAGAGGTCGGCCGCGAAACACCTGGCGTAGAGACTTGGAGGCGGACGCCAAGAAAATGGGCTACACTTGGGGACAGCTTGAGATGTTGGCCCAGGACCGGGATGCATGGAGAACTCTTGTTTGCGGCCTAAGCCCCAGAAGGGGTAGTAGGCGATGATGATGATTCAGCTTGATGATTTTATTATTTTATTCACGTTTTTATTGCGTCCTTCCGATCAACTGCACACTCGCCAGACGTATTGCTGACGAGCAAAGGAGGTTCAGTGTTGAGTGTGAAATTGTTTGGATGAGCGGTTCTCTAGAAAGATCCCGAAAAAGGGGCCAAACAATTGGCCTGTTCCTCACAGACACATTTTAAATGGGCACGTTCTGTTTGGGCACTGTGCTAGTCTATCCAAATCTCGAAAAATATATATATATAATATACAATTGTATTCATTTCTTTTGCCATGCCATGTGTCCCAAAATAACAATGCCGTTTTATCCTCTTCCACAGTGCTTAAACGGCTGCCTCAAACAAGTGATCGCCTGTCAACATTGCAAAGAACTGCTTTGCAATGTCTACCACAATAAAATGTGTTTCTCTTTAGTGATGGTTTTCACAGGCTTTCCATATGCAGCAAACAACAGATGTCTTGTGCATAATTGTCAAACCTCCCATAGTAAAATGAATCAAAACATTTTTCTAAAGTCTTGGCAAGTCTATGCACAATGAAGCATACATAAAGTGTCAAACCGCTCATTTGATATAGACAATCAACAAATTATATTTTTTCAATTGTATTGAACAAATGTTAGGACGGATGGCTTCAATGTAATCATGTATAGCCTTCTATGCAGGATTCAATGTCTTTGTATAAATTAGCCTGTCTGATCATGCCGAAGGCCTGTTAAGGAGATTTTGCTCTTTGGAGAATCTCCTGCAAACCTCTCGGCACAATAGCCCATCAGTGTGACAAAACATTCTGCATTGTGGATGCAGCATGCCAGAGCAAGACCCACGGGGAGTTCGCTGAGCTGTTGACATTTCCCCCAACTAGGTCACTGGGCTCTAATTGGCTACCACTGATAAGATACCTAGCCTGTAATTAGTGGCTGGTGATAAGATTTTGTCAGCCACTGGGTGAGATGACAACAGCTTGGTCCTTGAACTTTTCCCTCAAACCCTTTTCACAGGATGTGGAGGGACAGCGCTGAAATGCAATAGGATGTGAGATCCACCATGTGGCATTGTCAGACTAGGCCAATGCAGTATAGGACCATCTCCTTAATATAGACTTCATTGCTGTATCCGAGTCATCTGAGCTCACAGTGTGACAGAAATAAGTTTCTCTTGTGCAACTAAACTAAGCAGTTTTTCAGTTGAAAAAAGGACATAGGATTTCCAGAATGGCCCATGTTACAGCACACGTAACATGGGCCTCAAGGTCGAACATGGTTTCAAGTCTTTACCTTCTGCTTACCATATTAAAAAGCATAACGACAAATCAGCCCAAAAAAACAGTTCAATGACACCTTATTGTGGCATCGTCGAAAGGCTTACTGAGTCGCTTAGCATCAGGAAGTAATTATGCGTCTGACTGACTAATGGAATACAAAAGGAATTAGCTGGCAGACAAAGCACTATATCCTGCCGTTTCCTTTCAACCGCAGACATCTGCCAGCCTCTGTGGACCAGAGTGTGCTGTGAGTCCATATGTGGACGGGTGTGGACCTCTGATATGATTAGGAACCTTTAGTTCAGACTCTCCAGATGTAAGTAAAAGGCTAACGAAGCGGAGGAAACGCCCTAGCATCCCCAGGAGAAATATAAGGATTGCCGTACTGTATACCACTGGAGAGAGGATAGCCGCCTTTCTCCATTGACATCCAAAACAACTCTTATCCCACTCTAATCTAAGTGCTGAGGAACGTCAGTTTGAGACAATGGATTCCGCGTCAATCATTTGGTGTGAAAATAAATTGCTCCTTTGCTGTTGAGACTCTTTTAATGTTGTTGAAAAATATGAGGATGAACCTTCTAAGGTGAAAACTTGAAGAATTCTTCGCTAGCATCTCTCGTGTTTGTCTACAATGTGTGTTACTCTTCTGTGCTCGTTGATTGTTTTATCGAATGATGAAAACCATCAAATGTATTTTCTACCTCTACTTTCCGTTCTATAATGAGCTCTTGGAGTCATTACTGGAGTTATTTTCGCTAACCGGCGTGGAGAATTGACGGTGCCTCAACACCACTCTCTTGTTTGTGTGACATTGACAATTTGAAAGCAGAAGAAAACCAATTAAAGATACTGGCTTGAGTTGACTTTCTTTGTCTTTCGAGTGCATAAAGCTCCTTCAGGCGCCACTAGACATGTAGAGCCTGTGTCTCCCTCGTATCAAACAGGGCTGGGGCTGTGTAGTCTAGACTGAGTGCTCAACTGACCCACTGTTACCGGGCGGGACAAGCAGACAGACTGACTGACGGTCGACTAGATGGTGTAGCCATGTTACCCAAAATCCCGCTCCTCAGGGGCTTGCATCCATCAAAAACACTTCAAAGTAAGACAGTTCCTCACTTACTGTATCCTTTCTAGCAAAACCAAGTGATGGGAGGATTATCTCTTCATAACGGTGAAGGATGAGGTTTAATTTTGTAGGGGCTGTGTGTGTGTGTGTGTGTGTGTGTGTGTGTGTGTGTGTGTGTGTGTGTGTGTGTGTGTGTGTGTGTGTGTGTGTGTGTGTGTGTGTGTGTGTGTGTGTGTGTGTGTGTGGTCGCAGCCCTTGTCTGTTCCATCGCTTTTTGTCAATTCTGGTCGTCACGGCCTGTGGCCCCTGGTTCCCTTCAGAGGTTCTATATAATGGCCCCCCCCCTGGTCTTCTGTCCCCTATAGGAACGATGGGGGAAATATCAGGGCTGGGGAGCTTAATCAGGATCTGTTGGCAGAGCTCCCCTGCGTTCTGGAGGGTACCCAGTCCCTGTGGCTCGTCATGGGGATATTCTTATTTATCCCCCCCCCCACCCCCCGCAAATCCCTGGTTCTCTTACCACGGCCATGCGGGTGTTTCCCTCTTTATGTATTCTGTTAAAATTGTTTGATTGGGAAAGAGAAACGTTGTTCCCTGTCGGATCGCCATGGCTTAATGGCTCTGATAGAAACCGTATATTTTTGCCTACGTGGATTATCTCCACCATCCATCTTTCCAAACACCTGTTTCAGGGTTGTGAGCTTGCCAAATTCTAGAGGGATTTGTTCTAATTATATGCTTTGCGAGTTTTTCTGAGGTGGTGGCTTTACGTACAGAAGAGAAGAATGAGGAAAGATGAAACGCGAACATTTTCACTGTGAATCCATTATGAAAGGTATGCATTATTCAAGCAAATTGGAGGTGGATATTGTTTTAACTTATTCATTTTATCATAATTGCCTCCTTCAGGTGTGTCTTCTGAGTGCAGTAACAATAAAGGGGTTTAAAAGCAGTGGCTTCATGAAGGGTTAATAAGGCAGAGCGTGGGTGTTTAAGGGGTTTGGACCACTGGGAATTCCATCAGGCGCAAGCATCAAACCAATTGTCTTTATCATTTTATTCCATACAGAACGGACTTGAATTGTTGTTGTTCCGTTGTTTGGTTGTGTTCCTCTGCTTTTATCTGTGGCCAGTTTCACAAATTGCCTGACAGACATCGGGCAGAAGGATAGCATATTGTAATGAGGAAGGTTCACTTCAGGCTAGCAGGCCGAGAATCCACTATAAGAAAATAGTTAGACTGCTTTATTAAAAAAGGTCAATGATAGAATATATATTGGGAAGGTGCAGTTTTTTTTTTTGCAAAAAAAAGGCTCTGTATTTAACGTAAAATAATGGAAACATACATACGTCTTGGCTGAATTAACTTTCAAACTGGATCCTGTTTGACACTTCATCAAGAAGTTGTCGTGTTGAATCTAATTAAGTTACCTTTTATATAGACTTCCTGCTTGTGATGTATTTTACAGAGGTGACTGTGGCTGGACTCATGACGGTCACCCTCAGCTATCTGTTGAGAGGTGGTTATCTGTGCTCTGGTTGTATAATATATGTGCCCACATTTCCTCTTGTTACCCGTAATGAAAAAGTCAAACTGCTGATCGGCTCATTAACAAGCCAATCAGCCCCTCTCTGTCACTCTCTGAAAACCCTTTAATCTGTTTGAGCATGATAAGACCACAGGAGACTCTGTGGTCCCATTACATTTTTCATATTCGAGGACGGCTGAAAAATGAACCATTTAACAAACCTGATTCAACTGAAGAAGTCAGTAGTCTTTCATGCAAATACGCAGTCTCTTTTTTCTATATTTTGACCGGTCATGCTGTGTTTTGACGAGCTTGCCTGCAAGTCGTATGGAGCAGCTCAGATGAATCCAGTAATTAACATTCTGACACACTTTATAATAGACCGGAGAGATCTAGTAATGCAGCAATTAATGTCAACTGGTATTTCTGAACGTTCTGCTTTCATTAACTTATATGTTGCTACAAATTCAGCTCAGTCTTTTGCACCTTCTCAAGTCTTGCCACTGCAAGTTGAGAATATAAACTTGAGAAAACTTAGAAAAGGATAGTGTAGAGATCTTTTCGTTCTCGCCCCCACCCACTCTGTCAGAGCCACTTACACTACAGGGAGGGCTGTATACAAACACATGGATGTTTGTACACAGCTTTCTTACCAGGAGGAACTGCATACACAGACGTACATACAAACAGACACACATGCACTGACCGAACACACACAGATAGGCATGGGATAAAGCTAGGCACACAAAGCCTGCAATTTGCGCGTGTGTGTGTGTGTGTGTGTGTGTGTGTGTGTGTGTGTGTGTGTGTGTGTGTGTGTGTGTGTGTGTGTGTGTGTGTGTGTGTGTGTGTGTGTGTGTGTGTGTGTGTGTGTGTGTGTGTGTACGCTGGAGAGTGTTGGAGTAAAAAGACAGAGCAGTCACCGGTTTCAAAGGATGAAAAGGTGAGGCTGCACCCGGCTCTTCCTCGCTCGTGGTTTCTCCAGAGATAACATTTTTATCTGGAAAACCCATTCAATGATAATAACGATGATGATGAGTTGTGATACTCCTGGGGTCCTTGTCGGAGGCGCCGTCCCTTGGTGAGGTTTCTTCAGGGAGCTGCTCCCAGTTTCCTCGGGGAGACGGCAGTGGTTTAGCCACGGCTTTGCTCATGGACGTTTCAGCTGGCTAGATGCTTATCAGCACCGGCTTCCATAGTGTTTCCCTGCGACTCAAAGGGGCTGCGCTAAGCCCATTTGATTGTATTTGAATGACCGCCCCCGGTACGATAAGGCCATCAACGCTGAATGGAGTGGGTGTATGGGTGAGAGTAAGATAATGACATAGTGATGGGAACATAGGGATGGTAGCACATGAAAAGATGGGTTTCATCTGTGTTGCAAATGTTTACATTTAAACGTTTAACAAATATTTTTCTATTTGACATACATTGACATTCTTTTTCTTACTTTTTGTTATTTTGGAAGTGGTACTGAATTTGTGAAATACATTCTCCCTAACCCTTACCCTCAATTTTAAGATTGCAACATCTGCATTTCAGTGATTATATTCATGTGAATATAACTATGTATGGTAATTTATGGAATCATGGTATTTAAGCAAATAGGCCTCATTAAACACTGTATGATAACTACTAAGAAACTCACAAATGAACCAAAAAACAATTAAAATCATCTTATGTTGTTGGCCATGACACCTTCATAATCGTATACAGGTATTATCTTCTTCATGTCACATAATTCAGTATTCCCTATTATGTTATTATCAGTCATATTCATATGCTTAGAAATGGATTGAGTTCGCCACCACAGCAAAACTACACTACCGTGGATCAATAAGCCTGGTCATAGTACAAAAAAAGAGGGGGAGAGAGAGGATTTTGCCGGTGACGGCAGGCAGCATCACACACTTTTATCCCCTGCTGTATGTGGGAGGCAGAGTACAGAACGTCAATCGCAGATCAAAAGGATAGACCACTGTGGCGGAATAATGAGCGCTTAAGGAGTTGTGGTCTTTCAACTTGCATATCACAAAGGTCATTTCAATTAAGGGTAACTACCTTGCAGCATGGGGCCCACCTAATTATAGCACATCACAGAGCCTGGCTTCATTTGAAAATACTTCTTTAACTTCCAACATCAGTGTTGGACTGCATTTTCCTATAAACACCTTTCTGCTTTGTTATCTAATTCACCTGATCTAACAAGGAAAAAATACAGTAATGAGCACATCTATAATGGAGAAGTTCAGCAGTGAACTTTCAGATAATAAAGAATGGTCTTCAACCATCACATTGCATTTATTCATTTAGGCAACGTATAATAAAGTCCATCGTCCTTCATGAGGCGTCATCGTGGTGCATCATCGTGGTGCGTCGTCTTGGTGCGTCATTTGAGGACAATCGACCCGTCCAAGGACCTTACAGGGCCCTTGGTTGAGTTTGGGCCTATCGATGGTGATTGTGTCAATTGAAATTATAATTGAACTGAAGTGCTCTCTGAAGTGCCTTGAAAGGGAACCTGCATCGATGACACACACTCATTGGCGTCTATGCACACATGCTGAAGAGAATGGAACACACTAAAGACCTGAATGGACGGAAGTCCTCTGCGGTCTTGGCAGAAGCTTGTCAAGAGACGAACGCTGAAATCCTCCTGGCCTGTAGCCATCTGTGAGTTTGTTTCTCCCTGCCTGCATGGGCCCATCACTTGCGGAACGATTTGCCATCATATCATAGGGGTTGAAACGGCTTGCAGCCACTTCATAGCAAGGGCGGCATCGGTGTTTGCCTCATAATGCTATGGGAGAGAGCACAGCTGTTGAAATAAAATAATTTATAATTACCAAAAATATTAATTCAGCTATATCAGGTAATGCATTGAGTAATATTTGAGGGATGCTAATTAGGTATTTAGCCCCAGTCAGTGAGTAAAGATTGCCAGAGTTCATGACAGAGTGGTTTTAATTAGTTGGTTTATGTCGGTGCTATTATTCAATCAGACCTAACTTAGAGGGTTTATTGGAGTGAATAAATATAGGGAGGATTCCGCCATGTCTATGTACACATCGCAGTACCAACCGGCTTCATAAATCAGCACGCTTGTGTGCGTTTGAGTTGAGCTTTGGATGTTAGGAAAATATCATTTAGGAGCAAACATCATTTGGCTCTCCTTTTTTTCCCTGGCTTTGTGTGCAACGGTGTTGCAATAACTTATCGGTCTACGACAACGCCAGCATTTCCACCCGGCGCTTCACACCAAATTAAAATTGCTACTCTTAACGTTCGCCCGGCTGGCAAACCAGCCAGCTACTACCCAGTAGGGCTGTACGATCTAGGGAAATAATCGAATGCGACTATTTCGACCAATATTGCGATTAAAATGCGATTTTTCTTTTTCTTTTTTAAAGTTCCTTATGTTCTGTTATTATTCAGTAAACAAGCAGTAAATAATTATAGAGTAAGACCAACATAACATTGGAAATAGTCAACACATAAACTGTTCTATAACATCTGTATTAACTATTGAATTGTAAAAATAAATGTATGAATCATACTGATCTCCAGTCAGTAACAAATCACCCAAAAAAACAACCCATTTTTTTTTTCCGCAGCCATTGCCATATGCAAATCACTTTCTATTACATTGCGAGGTCGGTTTGAATTCAATTAATCGTTCAGGCCTACTACCAAGTTCCATTTCGGTTACCCAGCACAATCATTCTGCTACAACAAGGATGCACCAGTACTGCAGTTTGAGGCTAACCATGACAGTGTGTCAAAGTGGAAAAGGAGACTTAAAAAGACATGTTCCCCCCCGACGGAGCATTCTGCTCTACGCAGCCTGTAGGAGCCCTGCTGCGTCCACGCGCTGGCCTGCGGCGTCTGGCTCTGCACAGCGGGCCTTGGTTCCCCCCCCCCCCCCCCCTGGCTGAGCACCAGCGTTGTGAAACATGTATGGAGATCTTGGCCACACCACCACTGATCATCAGACCCCTGCCACTGTGATCCTAATTAACGGATCAAAGCAGCGGAGAAGAGAGCACACGTACACCATTAAATCCTCCTTGTGTTTTTTTCCCGTGTCTGCGCGTGTCTGTTTGTATCTGGTTTTGTTTATATTGTGTGTCTCTTTGTGTGCGTGCGTGTCTGGTTTTGATGAGATCAGTGTCTGGCTATGATGTGGTGGATCTGTTTCGATGGGACGCCTTTTTGAATTTGATTTGGGAAAAATTTATTCCATGGGACGTTGACAACCACCGCTGTGCACTTGTAGGGCAAGCTGTGATCGTTTACAGGGAATGTCATATGGACCCCGGAAAAAGTATGCAGGCACTGATGTAGTGGTGAAGTTCTTCAATCAAGTTCTGCATGGGGAGGCACCCATACGATACCAGTACCCAATACTGAACTCATGTACTCGTAAAACTTTTTTGATGATACCACCTGATAATACTTTACGCGACGTGACGTATCGTTGAACATTCAAAGGTGAACCCAAAATGTTGTTTTTTTTAAGTGGTATTTTTTTCTTATCTGATCGTCAATGTAGTGATCGATGCCATTCTATTACTTTTATTGAAATAAGCCCCAAATTTATAGAAAAACTGTGAACCGGCGGAGAGGTTTGTGTGGACGTGAGGAGCTCTGTATGGGCAGCGGTTGACTTCGGTGTCCAAGAGAAAGTATAGCTTTTCGGAAACTTATTTAAAATTGCTACGGTGTGTCCGGAATGGTGAACCTCTGTCTGAGCAGTGATTGTCTCATTAAAACGCTCATACACATCGACGGTACTCAAATAGTATCAGAACGTTGCCGTGGGCCGTAACCATGTCGATAACACGCCCCCCTCTAGAACTCTCAGCCCAATACATTTTTTTCAAATCTCATAGTGTTCGAATTCCCGCTAAAACAGTGAGCTCACTGGCTCTTTGAACTGTAATGGTGTAATTAAGTACTTATATCGGTACTCGGTATAAGCGAGTACCCAGATGTAAGTACTGGTACTTACATTTCGGTCTGACAAGTTTAATTCTAGTTCTGCACTTCTCACCCCTCATATTGGAGAGGAGAAGTCCTCACTGTAAATTCACTCTTTATGTTAAATGGCACGATTAACTAGCTGGTCAAGTGGAACTTCTCTGTACACACCTTAGTGAAAAGGACAGCAGCTTGACAGTTAGAGGTCTGACTTTCCTCAGAAACCTTAATAGACCTCTGAAGAATAATTCCCGCCTCCGAGGTTCCTGGTTGCATCGGTTAAATGTCCATGGGAAACAGAATGGGTTTTTTGAATGATCGTACATAACAAACTCTGTAGGTGGCGAAGAAGTAAAAGCTGCTCACGTTTTTAACTAAACACTCTTTCCATCTAGATTCCACTTGGGTTTTGGATTGTCGGTTCCGTTAAAGTAGCATTAATAACCGTTTACTACTTACGGTGGAGCCTCGGAGGCGGGACTTATTCTTCAGAGGTCTATAAAAGAAATCGAGTCACTTAAGATGGTCTTAGGTTTGACTTTGTGTCTTTACATTTTCGCAATCAGTTTAGATAACTTTGTCAAATGTTGATGAATACCATACTGTATACTAAATATACTAACCAAAAACCTATCTATTTTAAACCAATCTACTAATATTGAGTTGCCAATTATACTTAACTAATGTTTTCTTCACTTGGGGGGACCATATCTGACCTCTCACTCGCCTATCCCTTCTATTTGTGCACATGCCTTCCTTGGTGTGTCTGTGCACACGCACACAAAGACCATGCATCCATTCTGTGAGCAAGAAGATTTGGGTCAAAGAGAAATTCTCTCCTGAACAGCAATTTAGCTTTGCTTGCATTTTTTGCTCTTGCGCTGTAGTTTTCAGGAATCGCTATGGACTTAACAAAATCTTCCTTTAAATTCCCTCCCAATAGAAATTGTAGGCCCTTACTTATTCTGTTGCAAAATGTAGAACTTTAGGTAAAAAAAGGTACTCACCATTATTTGTTAACCACATCTGTCGCAGATCGCAAATTACAAACTGTTTTTGTTCAATGTCTAGTAAGCTGGGGCTTGGTGGGTATGCATAACAAGTGATGACACCAGGTCGCTACTTTTCTCTGTGTAAAGCGTTTTTTAGTTTTGCAAAATGAAAAAATATAAATATTTGGACAGTTTTTGTCGGTGCAAAAATTGACCCCTTTTTGTCTTTCTCCCCCCCAATCTGTCTGTCTCTCTTTCTCCTTATCTCTCTCTCTCTTTGTCTCTATTCCTTCCTAGAGGCAGTATTGTAGTTCACTATTAAGTCTGTGTTCCTTCTCTGCACCATACTATCCTACTATCCTCTCGGCCTGCATTGGGGTTGCTCTGCTTCAGTTCAGTGGGCCTTTAAATGGCTTAATTTCCCACTACCCCACTTGGGAGAGTGTTTTTAAAGGGCTAAAAAACAATCAAAATCCACAGTGAGGGAAGCTGCATTGAAACCCTGTCTTTGAACTGTGATTGACCGGCCGGAATGGCAGAACACTTGCAAATAGAAGGACCAGGCAATGTTTTAGTGATGGGCTGTGTGCCTGTGGTCCTGTTGCAGACAGACACAATTACAAACACAGACAACCCCCACTGGGGCTGGAACTCAAGATAATTCGGGCCAGCAGGTGAAATCCAATCAATTCTCAATTCGCCTCAGAAAATTGACAGCGTTTTGTGTGCTTTTTGCTTGTTTGACCTTGGCAACAGCTTTAGTCATAGCATGTTTTTTAATTCTTGAAGGATTTCTGACAACATACTGTTATTTGTTTAGCTCTCAATGTAAAAATATAGCCCTGTGATTTATTTATAGCGTAAAGCTTGTAAAAGGGTTTGTGTATGTGTACTTGACAATGATAGATTGTCATCAGATATCGTTTATTCAGTCCCTCCTTGTATCTCTCTCTCACACACACACACACACACACACACACACACACACACACACACACACACACACACACACACACACACACACACGTGGTTGTCATGCAGTGGAACAGCTTCGCTCCAGAGGGAGGGACATGACTAAGACCAAACCCCTCAGAGACTCACAAAGAGACGGATGTTTGAAAAAGATGCTTTGAAGGAGATGGAAGAGAAAGGGGCGTGGGAGAAAGTACTCTTATGTTTAAGAGAGTACTGTATGGAGGGTGGGGGCGTTCCGGGCATGCATGTTAGTGCTCCATGAAATATACATAGGCATTCAATGGAGGAAGTGGTGTTTGAGCGTCATCGGGAGAGAGGGATAAGCACCAGGGCTAGGCTTAAGGATGGCTTGCTCTGTACCTCTTTACCGGCCTTTATCTCCCATACGCACACACCCATGCACAGGGGGGGAAAGTGGGACTAACACACACACACGCTCGCGTTGGATTAGATGTCTTTAGCCACAAGTCAAGCATGAATTCAATAGGATGGGGACTCCATGTGAATGGCCGTCACCTGGAGAGCTAGTGAACTGTGTTAAGATTTATTTCATTAACCAGTTATGCGCTCAATACTTGAACAGGGTGAGAGGCTCTCATTGACTGAATGATGAGGATCAAGGGATTCGGTTTTTACTATTCTTGTCTTTAACAAAGAATGGAAATTGGAAGGAAAGGAACACGTATCCAATTGATCTTGCTTTATTGGAATTTGGCAGAAAGCGTGTTGGCTTGTATTAAATTGTTCAATTAAAATTGTACATTTCCATGCCATTTTGAGGTTTTCCATGTCCGACGTGAAAGACATTTAAGAAAGGCTGTTTACAGACACACTGCCAGGCTGTAACCTGTATCTATAACCTTCCAGGCTTCACAGGCCTGTGCCCCGAATCTGGTCAACACATTTTCAGGTCCTTAGTCAGCACAGTCATTAGTGCCACATAAACGGCTGTTACACAATCATAAACACTAGGGTCAGCGCAGTGTACACTCCGGCACACACGACAACACACACACACACTCACACACTTTTACACACACACATACACTTTTACACACACACTCACCATTTTACACACACTCACACTTACACACACCTACACACATGCACACGCACTTACGCACACACACTTACGCCCACACACACTTACACGCACACACACGCACGCACGCACACAAACAGACATGCACATTTACACCCACACATACTCACAATTACACACACACACACACACACACACACACACACACACACACACACACACACACACACACACTCTTCCTCGCCGTGGCGTCTCCCCCACACAGGACCAAACCTCCCCCCCGAGCAGGTGTTTGCAGGTGTGAAGTTTGCACGGAGCAGGCCCTGCCTTGCTTGTTATTCAGGGTGGTGTGGGGGGAGGGAGCAAGAGTGTTCATTTTGGGGGGGGGGGGGAAGCAAGGAGGTAGGATAGGGGTACGGGGCCGGATGCGCTGGCAGGCACTCACAGTCGCCGCAATTTACAGGTCTGTCGGAGAGAGGGGGTCACCCAGAGGGGAGAATTAAAGAGCGTTCAGAGCTGTGAAATAGGCTGTCGGCGGCCAGAATGAGCAGCAGGAAGTGGGTACGGCGAGCCGACTTCCTGTGTGCTTCACCAGTGTTTATATATTTTTTTCTGTTTTATATCTGAAGGCATTTGCTTTAACCGCGGCGAGACTTGGCACCGATCCACCCCTACTGGGAGCACCTGGGTCTGGGTTTTTCCATTTTGAGCCGAAGCGTTTTCTAGTGCCCTTGCATCTGCAGCAGGTCTGATAGTGACAGTATGGCAGCCGGAAGCAATTATAATGTTGTTGTTTTTTTACATGGCTGTTGTTATTCTGACCCATCAGAACAATAAGTAATGCAGTGTTAGCTGTGTTTTGTCGTTTGTTGTTTGTTGTTGTTATTGATGTTGTTGTGCTCAATGTTTTCTCATAATGACAGTGTAAACACAGGCAATTACAGGCTTTCTTTGTTGATTGTGGGCCTGTTTATCTCAGAACGGCACATCAGTAGAGCTTGCGTGTTATCAGTGCAACAACAATAACAACACAACTCAAAACGACGCAATTTACGTTTCCACCGCTGTTCTTTTGAACTCTGAGGAATCTTTGCATATATGAATAACAATATCAGCATCAATATGTATCGAGGTAATTTCATCGCAACGAGCCGTCCAATAAAACTCTGGCCAGGGGTCACAGAGACAGGAAGAGTCAGGGGAAAGCCAGGCTGATTAACCTCATAGGGGAAGCCTGGGACAGCATCCTTGTCTAAAGTGACTGCGGGGTCACGGCGGCCTGTCTCCTCGTCTCCTCACCTCTCCCTGCCTCAACACGGGGGTCAGGAGGGGAAGCAGATAAAAGCAAGGAGGCTGAGAGAGGGGGAGGGGGAGTGGGGAAAGGAGGAGGCCTATGAAAGGAATATGGTGATCAGTCTCTCTCAGTACGACAGTACATCAAGCCGGTGGCTCAAGCACCAGCCTTCCTCCTGGCTGTTCCCTTCATGACTGTTGTTTGTGTTTGTTTAATTCTTTTGACAACACCATTGGAGGATTTCACAGAACACCCAATTTTGATATACCTGAGTCACAAAATAAACAAATCAAATTGTCGTAAAACTAATTCCGCTCTCTTGCTCTTTTTTTTGTCCTTTCTTTCTTCCCTCCCAGACGTGATACGGAACATGACCATGGAGTCGAGCGCCATGCCGATGCCCATGTCGGACCCCAATGCCTGGGCCACAGCCATGAACAACCTGGGCATGGCCCCCATGAGCATGGCCACGCAACAGCTCATGCCAGGTACGCCAGCTGACTCTTTTAATCTAACGCTAACACTCACCCGGGCTACGGATCAGCTCCACCGGAGCCATGGAGCGCCGCGTTCAACGAGCGCCCCCGACAGCCCTCTCACGCGGCAGGGGGAAATGCTGCCATCGTAATAAATGTGAGGGTGTTGGAGGCTGCCTTGTGCCGTGTTGTGGCGTGTCCAATGTAAAAAAAAACAAAAAAAACAACCTTCCCCTGGAATTATCTGCCTTGCTGGAGCCAGCTGTGCAGAGGCCGATTTATTCCGGGGAAGAGACAGGAGACACGGCAGTCAGTTTTTCCTGTCCTCAGCTCTCAACTTCCCCGCCCTGTTAGACGGCGAGTGCGACTACGAGTTCGGCAGTAAATCCAGTATGCATCGTTGGATTTATGAGCAACTGAGGACGTGTGCCGTGCAGACGGAAGACATCCAAGTGTGGATTTTAATAATTCAAATCAAACACTGTATAAGAATCATTGATTTTTGCTTTAAGACGTTGTGCTTGGTTAATGCATGAGTAAATTAACACGTCCCAAGGCACACTGGGTAACGTCGATTACGGCTTGATCCGTTTCGCTCCCTCCATCTACCGCATCTCCAGTTTCCCTATTTGGGTGATTATTCCCAAGCCGGAGACTGAAGGAAGTGAGGAGGTCGAGGAGGAGGGCGTCTGAACGCACCCGACCGAATCAACATGTTAAACCACTCCACCCGAAACCTTATTAAAAATACAAGTCGTTATCTCCTCTACCTGCTCCTCCAGTGTCCTGTGCAGCCGAGGCGGTCACACAGGCACACGCTGGTCCTGCAGAGCTCTCTCATCGTGCGTCGCGGGCAGATTGCCTGGGATGCCCCTTTTCAGCCAGAGCCGATGTAATTTGGCGGCGGGCTGTATTGAATCTGGTTCAATGGTCTGAAAGACTCAACGTGACAGGGTGGTAGCGTGGCCATCATTGCCTTAGGTTCTTATTTCATTCGGTGTCTTTATGTCCTCAAACAGCCATTATTTCATCCGTGGATTGGCTACAAATCGGCCACATACGGGTTCTTCTCCTTCCTCTCCACGACCACGGTCATCATACCGTTGGCCTTGGCCGATTCTCCTGCACAGCCGTTCAATACACTGTCTCCAATTCACCTTTCCATCTCCCTGCTAAGCGGAGTAAATCTGCCAGCACCCCTCTTCCCTCGTCTCTCCGGTTGTGCGGCTTTCCGAAAGTGTTTGATAAATCACTTGTTACTTGTCAGTTAAGATTCCCCTTTCCGTTCCTTGTCTTTTTTAGGGGAGAGTGGGTGTGTGCGTGTGCGTTAGCCATTAAATAATCCAAATAGGTTTCTTGACAGATGATATACGTAAAGGCAAGCCAGACACTGACACACACACGCACACACACACACACACACACACACACTTGTGCCCCTGCTCGACGTTCCTTCGGTCGTTGTGTGCTGCCGCTGTGTTTGTTTTTAAGAACTTTGTATCTTTGTAATAAATGTGAGCGGGAAGGGGAAAGGGAAGACCATTATTCTTAGCAAGGAGGAAAAGCTGAATAACAGAATAACTCACCAGCAGATGGGGAGCAAAGCAGTTCAAAATGATCTAATGTCCTAGATGGAGATTGGACCCACACAAGCACCCAAGTGTTCATATTTCACATGAAGTGTTTGTGGAGGACGAGCCTCCTCTCCTACTCAGGGTTTCAATGGAATTTGATTTTCAGTACTTATTGGGCTAGACCGCGGCATTAAGAGAGCCCCTTTGTCCCTAGTTCTCCAGACAGGTGGGTGTTGTGTGTTGTGTGTGTGTGTGTGTGTGTGGGAGTCGGGCTGTGTGTGTTAGGGGTTGCACGACTGCAGTTTATTTTTAAGTCAACCTTTCTATCAATGAGGTCATCACATACTCCCACAAAACAAAAATAAACAAAAATATAAGAAGACGGAAGGGCTGTCCGAAAATGTATTTAGCCAAGATCTCTTTGCCGGAAGACAACCAGGTCATTAGGGTTTATCCATTCCAGCAGTGCAAAGTCAGGCCTGTATACAACAAAACAATCTACAATCTATGCAATAATTAATAAATAGACACGCATTTGTGTGTTTTGAAAGTGTAAGAGGTTGGTAACATCAATAGAACAGTTTGCGATGTTTTAATTTATGCCATCAATCACCCACATAGCACTGGGATTTCTCTCCGGGTGAACTGCTCAGAAGTCTTTGTGTTGTGACTGCGGCGGTGACAGTTACTTGATTTTGTTTGGTCAGACGCCTTGGTGCTAAGCGTAGCTTCCTGTTTGGTGCGACAAGAGCTCACCAACTGCTGTCTCCTCTGCCAACGGCACAGTGGCAGTGTGTGAAATTATGCGCCAAGAACTAGTCGACGTCTCCTGGCAGGGTCGACTTGGTAGTAACTTCACCCGTCGGTTCCTTATGCAACCCCTAGTGTCTGTGCATTGGTGTGTGTGTGGGCGTGTGTGTGTGGGCGTGTGTCTGTGTGTGTGTGTGTGCACGTGTGTGTGTGTGTGTGTCTGCAAATGTGTGTGTGCGTACGTGTGTGTGTGTGTATGCGCACGTGTGTGTGTGTGTGTGTGTGTGTGTGCGCGTGTGTGTGCGCACGTGTGTGTGTGTGTGCGCACATGTGTGTGTGTGCCCACGTGTGTGTGTGTGTGTGTGCGCACATGTGTGTGTGTGTGCGCACATGTGTGTGTGTGTGTGTGTGTGCACGTGCACGTATTTGTGCGTGTGTGCGCACTGCGCAGGTGCGTGCATATGTGTGTGTCGGTTTGTGGTGGCCTGATGTGGAGGAATACAGATGTCAGGGGTAGTGGAGGGATCCTTGAATCATGTGACAAAGAACGAATTAGGCCCGGGTCTGGGGGGTAATTTATCTCTATTAAAGCTGCTGGGACCAGGGAAGTGTTCTAGCAGGTCGGTGTGGGGGGGGGGGGGGGGGGGTGCAGAGGACAGCTGTGGTCCCTGTCACTGTTCACCTGGAGAAACAGCTGGTGATTCCCTGTCGTTTAGTCTCCCTCGCTCTCTCCCCCCGCCCTCTCTCTCTCTCTCTCTCTCTCTCTCTCTCTCTCTCTCTCTCTCTCTCTCTCTCTCTCTCTCTCTCTCTCTCTCTCTCTCTCTCTCTCTCTCTCTCTCTTACTATCCTTGTCTCTCTCTCCCTCTCTCTTTCTCTCGTTTCCATTTCTCTTGTCTCCTATATTGCCTGTTGTTATTTATGGATGCTCAGCTGTCGCAGAGGAACATCAGATAATTACAACAGGAAGATTCACTATATCAAATGATCTTTCATCCGATGCCAGACAGATACAGCTGAAATGTCGTTGGGGGGAAAAAAATAAACAACCTTTTATAGCCCTGCTGTCTCAGCTGCGGGTTCTGTTGGTCTTTAAAAAAGAGTTGAAAATGTTAACTCCACCATCTGAATCGGGTCAGGCTCGGAGACAAACAAGGTGTCAATCAGTTTAAGGTGACTGCTCCTTGTGAATCGCATTCCACATTTGGATATTTTTCACGCGATTATATTCTTTGAGGGCTTTCAAGTCTAAAGTTTCGAGTCCTTCAAAGACGCAGTGTTATTTTTAACTCAAGGGCGACATAATACGCCACTAGTCACAATATGCACAGGAATAAGAGAAAGGGTCTTGTCACCTCGGAATATTGGCTGATCTTATTCTTGCACAGCGGCGTATGTCAGGAGCATGCAGAGGAGGGGGACCTGACGTTCTCTCTCCCTACAGAGAGGATTCAGACCCAGAAGGATACTCTCTCTGTCACGAATTATACTTCTGCACTCATGTGCATCCAGAGAAGCGCATGCAGGGTTTTATGTG
The DNA here is from genome assembly GCF_031168955.1 of Gadus macrocephalus. Classification (NCBI taxonomy): domain Eukaryota; kingdom Metazoa; phylum Chordata; class Actinopteri; order Gadiformes; family Gadidae; genus Gadus; species Gadus macrocephalus. The sequence continues at coordinate 14,870,775 of NC_082391.1, read as the reverse complement.
GGTAAAACTTGACCCGCAGACCTGACTCGCATGATAGTCAAGTCTAACATGTGACTAGTCTTACAAGTCGACCGTGCAAACTATCAATGAGACGTGTAGATTCCGATACATATTCTGTGCAAATAGGAACGTGCTTTATTTACAGTTTAAATCCACATGCTTTGATCATGCCAACACTGAAATTTGATCTAGTCTCTTCCTTTGTCGCTGTTTTACTACTGAGAAGAAAAAACCTCTTGCCTATTGGTATTCTACTGAGCCCTCCAGGGGTAACATGATCAAAATGATCAAATAAACGGTAAATCTGTGCACACAGATTTGTAAAGCATGCGAACGGATTAGTTAAGAGCACAAACCGATTGGTTAGGCCCGCGAAAAGATTGGTAAATCAGCTCTAGGATTTGTAAGCCAAATTCAGCAAATGGAACGGCCTTGATCCTCCATGACAACTTCCTCCCAGTTAGTCCAATAAATCTAGATTTAAGGGCAGATTAAAACCAACATTAAATCTTCCCTTAAATTGTGATTATTTGGATCAAACAATTGGATTGCATTCTGTTTTTATCATTTTACCTCAGGGGTCTCCGTAGAATTTCCCATGCCCCTTGTGCGTACGTGTCCTGTTGTCTCACGTGATCCTATTGTTTCATTATAAAAAAAAGAAATCCCAAACTGTATTCGCAACCACCCCAACCCGCCCACCCACCCTCCAAACCTCCCCAACGTAAACTGCATGGCTGCCTCTTGAGCTGACTCCTCGGGCAGCCTATAGGTGCCTCTCTAATCCTGCGGGAGCCAGGGATGTCACCAGCCAGTCTCTCTCTCGTCCCCCTTCGCTTCCTGCTGCTTCTCCTCACACAGGAGTGTGTGTGTCTGCTTGTTTTTCTGCACATGTGCGTGTCTTGCTGCACATGTGCGTGCGTGTGTGCGTTTCTGCCTGTGTCTGTCTGTCCATGTGTGTGTGCAGCTGAATAAACAGGCCACTGTTTAAACCTATTGAAACACTAACTCTGGGCCGCGACGTGGCAGAGCCATGCCTCGTATGCCACCACCACCACTGGCGGTGCGACACACAACACATCGCCGGAGCTGAACACCAGCGGCTTCTGTTCCGCTATTATTAGCCCGTGTTTTTTCAGCATTTGGAAACAAGGGTTAGAGTTGTCGTAGCTGGGGTCCTCCCTCCTCCTCCTCCTCCTCCTCCTCTTCCTCCTCCTCCTCTTTGTGCTCCTCCTCCTCTTCTTTGTGCTCCTCCCCCTCCTCCTCCTCTTTGTGCTCCTCCTCCTCCTCCTCTTCTTTGTGCTCCTCCTCCACCTCCTCCTCCTCCTCTTCTTTGTGCTCCTCCTCCTCCTCCTCCTCCTCTTCTTTGTGCTCCTCCCCCTCCTCCTCCTCTTTGTGCTCCTCCTCCTCCTCCTCCTCCTCCTCCTCTTCTTTGTGCTCCTCCTCCTCCTCCTCTTCTTTGTGCTCCTCCTTCGTCTGGGGGGGGGTAATTGCACGGTATTGTTGTGAACTCGTGGGGCGTTGGGTTGTACCAAGAGGGGAAGGCAACAATGGTGCATTGTACCGATTGTTGTCGCACGGTGGCTGCCAGAGTTGTTTAATCAAGATTGCACACCACTGTGTGTGTGTGTGCGTGCACGCTATCATCCTCATCGGCTGTTGTTGTCATCAGCACGGACAGGGGATGTGAATAGGGGGGGGCTTATTTGCAGCTTGTGTAAAGGGGCTGTACACACCAGTGCACTCACAGGGAGCATAGGAAAAAGAGTATTAGCTTTAATTTCTCCCGCTGATACAGAAACGTTGGGGCTCCGAGCGGAGCCAACTCGAGTGTTAGCGCGCGTGAACTCGCGCAGACACCTGGCGCTGGGCTAAATGGATTATTCAGTGTGCCAATTGGCATTTGTTCCACTGTTCAGTGTTAACCCGGAGGTCAGATTCGTAGACAGGCGGCTCAAATCTCCGCCCGGACATGTATACCAAATATATACGTTACAGCTTAAGACCTGAATCGTAAATATTATCGGTTCATTCATGGTGACTGTTGAGCACGGCTGATTTTGAGAATACATATTAGGTCACCGGTTTTGTACAATAATTGTGAGCTGATGTGCGTGTCCCCACAGTGTAGAGGGGTGTGGTGGTTTGGAGCGGTGCTCTGCTGCAGAGCTGATGAACTGCAGGCAGGTCAAGCACGCCAGGGTGTCCCTCTGCCTTCGTGAACAAATTACAATCAGAGTTAACAGTACTTGGTTTCACATTAAGTTCGACGGCCACTCTTTCTCATTGCCCCTCTCCAAAGGGAAGACCGCGAATGCACGCGCCACTTACTAGATGACTTCATTTCATGAGCCCAAACCCAAAATAATGAAATGCTTACCATGTCAAGGCCCGAGAGCCTTTCAAATGATCCCAGCGAATTGTCCCAAATATTGGGACGCCTTCGGCTCTTGGCGCGCCGTCCAAATACCAGTCCTCAGAGAAACAGGGCATCCCCAGTGCACAAATATGTGCAAAAACGTGTTTAAAAAAAAAAAGAAAAATGAAATTCCCACCGGATATTCCAGCTTTGGGAACAGAGCAAGGAAACGCCTGCAGCAAACTGGAATGTTTAAAACATCTGCTCTCAGGGCTTTCTCACCGAATCTCCACCACAAGGCACATTGCTGGGGTATTCCCATCCACTTCCCACCCGTCTCCAGTGTTCCTTATAGCACTTCCTGCGTCTAACTGCTGCCAGATGCAATGCTATATAGCGTTCCTACTGTGGACCTCACAAGAGCTGCGTCAGTCTCTGAGAGGGCGACCATATTCCTCATGTAATCATGTCCTGACGGGGCGATAATAAACAGCTTAATTAGTGTTTGACTATAACAGCTGTATCGTTGTCCTTGACTTGCAACCAAGTCGGCCAGACTATAATCCATTGAAATGGACTCCCAGTTATGTGCCAGTCCTTTTGGTATTCTCAGTTTGTTTCCGTCGGTCTGACCTTGAAAGTCAAATGAAAGGGGCTCGGACAAAGCACTGATTTGCATAGCATTGACTGTTGAAGAGCATGGGCACGTCACGGTGTCGTCGTTGATTGATGTCTTCTCTGGACAATGATTGGATTGTTTGCCTTTGTGAGCTGATTACCTTATCAGATTTTCATGGGGTTTCAGATGAAGCTACTTATTAGACTATAGAAGACAATAGTACAAGCACAGTCACGCACACACACAGTCACACAGACACACATACACACACACACACACTGTAGAATAGACAGTAACACACACACAGTAGAATAGACAGTAACACACACACAGTAGAATAGACAGACAGACCCAGTGGACTGGGAGGAGTACCTTGATAAACAAGGTCTGTTGCAAACTCACAAGCCAAACCACAGCCACACACACACACACACACACACACACACACACACACACACACACACACACACACACACACACACACACACAGTAAAATAGACAGACACAAACACACAGTAGAACAGACAGACACAAACACACAGTAGAATAGACAGGCTGTGGACTGGGAGGAGTACCTTGATAAACAAGGTCTGTTGCACACTCACAAGCCAAACCACAGCCACACACACGCCCTATATTCACTATCAACAAACCAAGGGTATAGGGTCAGGGGAAAGGAAGTCACCTACTGGTACACATTTCACAAACTTTATACATACATCTTTGCTTTGATCACATTAAGGACATCAAACACACAAATGGACTGTTTGAAAGAACCGTAAGCAGTTTAATCATATCTGCTAGCTTTCAATCTACAGTTCATTCCTCTGCTGCAGCGGTGGTGGGGGGGGTTGGCTGGCTCTCGCTTTGGGCAGTGTGATGACTGGTTGAGGAGGGGGGGGGGGGGCGGGGGTGGTGGTGGGTGCCACAGGCTTTTGGCAGGTGGCAGAGAGAGACAGCAGGAGGTTTTAGAGGAGCGACTGACTCAGCGCTTTACACATAGGCAGTAATGGGGGCCGCTCAGACGTGACTGAGATTATATCTGTCACAGACACGGTGGAAAGGGGGTTGGCTAGACCGCAGATGAATGAGCAGAAGTTCATGTGGATAGAGGTTTTTGGACGGCATATTTCGTGTTTTTTTTTTTTGGATTCAGCTATAGCGATGGAGTTATAGTTATAATATAGTTTTTTTGTTCTGAGACGGCACACTTAAAGGAGACCGCAGTAGGCTTGGAGAACAGAGGGAGCAGAGCTGCCTGGATGAAAAGGAGCCGGTTCCAACATCTGGCATGGCTAGGGATCCAGGTTTGCAGGGCTACCTTGCATCATTAGATGACATTTCCCAGCATTCTTCACAGCGCCGTCGCCACATGTCGGCACTGCGTCTCCCACCAATCTCTGAGTCCAGTTATGGGTGGGGGGGGTGGCATTTGCCCAAGTCATCAGAGAGGAGGAGCAGGGGATGCAGGGCCAGAGGTAAGTTGAGAGAGGGGGAGGAGAGGGACTTCAGAGATGGAATGATAGTGGAGAGGGAGGTAGAGTGCGGCAATTACAGCCCTGAAGGTTTTTCTGCATCAAATGTCAGTTGCTGGTTATTCTTTTTAATCTTCCCCACTGATTGATGTGAAGCTCCAGATGTAATTACCTTCCACAGACCCCCCAGGATACAGGACTGTTCGAAGAGTAACACGAGGTGTGTGTGTGTGTGTGTGTGTGTGTGTGTGTGTGTGTGTGTGTGTGTGTGTGTGTGTGTGTGTGTGTGTGTGTGTGTGTGTGTGTGTGTGTGTGTGTGTGTGTGTGTGTGTGTGGTCTGCCATTGTCGCATGGACTTGTGCATGTCATTATGGAGCATGCATTGCAGCGAGGTCTATTCTGGTTTGCGAGGAGTTCCCGTTAATGTTGAGCCACGAAAACAACTCAGGACGTCCAACAGAACAGGATGGCCTAGTGTGGGAGGACACATGCCCACAAGTTCTCCATAGATGTTCACTTCTCAAGAGCCCTTCTGTCTCGTACTCGGGGAGAATGTGTGGAATGACAACGGCAGAGCTGTCAGGCACTTTTCATGCCCAGATTGCAGCAATCTGCATCTGATCTGACCCATCCCGTAGGACGGCCTCATTAATGTGATGTATAAATAACTCAATACCACTGGCTACGTATGTTGAAGCTCCCATGACCGTGCCGCACTGGAAAGGCAGCCACTGCTCCTGCAGTAAGGAGACGCTCTGTGTAGGTGGCTCAGTCGTTCGCACACAGAAACGGCGGAAAATTCTGCCATTGAAATCCGATTTTTCCGACAGCATGAGCCAACACACACACACACACGTGCGCATAGTCACGCACGCAACGCAACGCATCTGTTTTTATATTCACCGAGAGCAACCAAATACTGATGACTCCCTGAGAGTATTCCAATACAATCCGTTCTGCTGAAGCACTTTGGCTGAAGGCTCCAGGACTGGAGTGTGCCGGGTAGAGAGACGAGGGTGCTTCACCCGCCCAGATATGGCTTCAGGACAGTTTCTATTGTTTTTTTTGGCCCTGTAGAGAACTCTGGTATAGCAGTAAATCCACCAGAGGGAGTCAACAGGCACTGTTGTTACACATATTGGACCGGCTCCCGAGCCCTTGGCTTAAAGCTATGGAAGGCCATTTATTTTCTAAGCATTTTTTGTCATTTTTAATTTTCGTCACATCGCAACGGTAACCAATAAATCTATTTCTGATTAAAAATAAGAAAACGATGTGCTGTCTGTGGCTGTCGCCTGTGAGGCCTGTAATGAGCCTGTTCCATTATTTATTCGCCCAAAATGAAATGTTGTGATGGCTTACCCGTCTGTCTGTTTACCTACCTACCTACCTACCTACCTACCTACCCGTCTACCTGCGCCCACTCTGCCCTTGCAGTCTTTGACCATGACCAGAGTTTTATTCCAGGCGGACCTATTTCTGAAGCTAGGGAGCCTGTCCTGTGTTGTGGAAAGTGGCTTTGGAGGGAGGCCTGAGGTGGGTTGGGGCTGTTTTCGGTTGTATACTTTCAAAATCAAGCTTACTCAGCCTGGCTTCTCCAAATTGCCTACTCTTACTTTAAAAGTGAAGGATAAGTGAGTACTATAGGAAAATACACACACACACACACACACACACACACACACACACACACACACACACACACACACACACACACACACACACAGAGAGCATACCAGAGGCCACATGAAGTACACCAGTGCAGTGTGAAATTGCACAAGCCTTGGCCTGATGTAACTCAATCTTTTGCTTTTGCGTTCCATGTGAGCCGAGACCTAGTTTGCTTCCAATCAAAAATCAAAAATGTCCTTTTGCTCCAGTGCGAGGACATAAGAGCTTGGGATTGAGAACCTCATTTCCAGAAGGAGCATTCAAACAAAGTAGATACTTTTGGGTGTTAGATTTGGGATGCGTGTGTTAAGGTTTTCTCCTCAGTTCCCCTGATCAGTGTGTGTGTGTGTGTGAGGTGGTGGAAGAGGAATAGATCGCCTTAACTCCCCCGTCTATCTCCTCCGTGACCTGGGCTCATCTCCTCTCCCGCCAGTCTGTCTTCCTCTCACTCACCTCACCGGGCATGAGAAGTCATCAATCGCCCTGGCAACCGCGGCCTTCCTTATTATCTGCTCTCTCTCGCTCCGGTACCTCGCGGCAGACTGATGGTGCGGTCATCGGTGCGAGACAGAGCGGGCTGCGGTGGTTCCTCTCGTGTAATTTCCTATTGCCTTAATTAAAACCAGTGCCAGGCGTCGGCCGCTGTGGAGCGTGTGCTGTTATTGTGGTGTTCTCTTTGCTCCTGGGTCACCTGTGACGCCGTCATGGTTTGGCTCCGTCACGTCGGTTCTCATTTACCCCGATGCCAAGAGTGCTGGCGTTCGCTTCGAGGCAATTTACTTTCTCACATTAGCTCTGGGGAAGCCGGTCCTTGAACTATTGAGGAGTCTTTATTTATTTTTTTACTGTTCAATTATGCATATTGTTTTTTGGATGTTATATTCATGCAGGGACTGTGTATTTATTTAGAGGATTAGATTGTGTCACTGCAGATGACAGACGAATCAGACGGGGAAGGAAAGAAAAATGCTGAATGAAAATTCAATGTGACAGGTTGAGCTTAGGCTCTACTCATGCCTTGGTAAAAGTTAACAATTAGAAACTTCTGGCCAATTAGCCTTTTCTTGTAATAGTTCAATTTTTGTTGCGTTGCTTTGCTCCTAAAAGAGAGCTGCTTTGTTTTTAACATCCATCCGTTGCTGATCTGCCCCTCCAGACTTTGACCCAAACCTTGGGATGATGACGGGCATCACCCCCATGAACCCCATGATGCAAGGCTTGGGCATGATGCCACCCCCCATGGAGATGCCCATCATCAAGGAGATCATCCACTGCAAGACCTGCACCTTGTTTCCCCCCAACCCCAGTAAGTACCATCAAATTGTATAAACTCACGCCTTTCTCCCTTCATGCTCCGACCAAATCACCAATTTTGGTTAAGCCCTGCCTCATACTTTATTTCCACTGTGTGGGAGGAGGAAGAGTTGAAGCCACACTCTCCCCGTTAAAGTTCACTGCCAGAGAGAAAGTTTCTGTCAGCTTTGAGTCAAAGCCTACTTGCACATCAAACTTCAAGGCAGAGGAAAACAGAGGTCCCTGACTGGAGCGGGGTTTGGGAGTTTGCAAACCCTAACAAAACAAATCAAATTCCCTCTCCTTCCTAAGCAAATACACTTTCCCTATGTCTGAAGCCTTTAAGGCTCTTTTGTTTTTCTGTGATGCGTGCGTTGCAAGAATAGTCACTGTCGCTGTGTGATGCAAATGGAGGAGCTGATGAGAGGTTGGATCTCACTTCAAATACACATTCAGTTTTTTTTCTTAAGGATCAACATAGGGTGAATCAACGACCGTACTTCGTCACAAAGCGCATAGGTTCCCCCTAGGGGCTGAATGAGGCTGGCTTGTCACATTCTCATCCCTTCGACTTTGAAATTCTGTTGTAAACACTTCAGCTGCTGGGACTGTTTGTGTCATTTACAAAGGCCCCGTCACCCACTGATAAATCTGCACCAGGTTTCAGAGGAGTTTTTGCATTGTGGCATAGGGGGAGTCTTGAGAAGAAGAAATGTCCAATCCCAAACAGGGCAATAACTGTCTTGGCCCCGGAGTCTGAACCGTGTCTTGACGCCGCCACGGTCATGCATGGGCAAAGTCTTTTCTGGGGCATCTCTGATCCATTACGGGTATCAAATATGTCCCGTCCTCCTCCGCTCTACCTACACTGCTCCACATACCCTAATGGGTTCCCTCACCACCCGTCTCCCTATGATATTGTGGGCTAGTCACATGTGTCTTTGCCATGAAAGGCCCTCAGTGTCTCAGAGACGATTGCGCTGGGAAGCCTAACTTCGGAGAATATGACGATGACGACGGGGGGGGGCGGGGGGGACTGCCAAGGATTGGATCTTGTCATGAAAGTCAAGCATGCCTCAGTACGAGGTGCTGCTCTGCTTCACCCAATGAGGCCAATGCAGGAGCTGCCTGCTTGTTGCCTTTGTATCTGTATCACACAGGCCAAGCTAACCCATCCAGAGGCCCCCGCCTTCCACTGTAGTTTTGTGTGTCAGGGGAAACGTCGCAAAACACGGTTGCATTTGGTTAAAGATTTACCTGGTTTTGGCTGACAAATGGGCCACTTAAAAAGGTCAAACATGTACAACGCCAACAGGACTTGTCAGACTTAACACTATTAAATGTGTCTTTAGAACTTCCCTTGCAACCCGCTTCAACCCTTCTTATCAAACGCAAACAGAGTTAATGAGTCAAAACAATAGGGAATTGGCAAGATCAACACAGAACTATTTTAGTTAAGGAGGAGAGGAGGAGGAAGTGTTACAAATACTTTTCTGGCTGTTGACTGTTTTTAATGCTTCACTGTAAATGCCAGTTCAACATTACTGTTTGAACATGGTTTCATGAGGGTATTAGTGACTTTACAGCTAAGGAACCTGGATTTGAATCAGCAAGGAAAAAAGTTGTATTCACCGCAACTCTTTCATGTCAAAGTAAAGTCCAATCTGGTGTCACAGACAGTTTTATTTAGGCCTACTCTCGGCCCCACAGAAAGCACCTTCCGAGTGGAGAAGTGGGCTGACAAAGGAGTGGGAGAAACGCCATGCTGCCACCTGCGTATTACTATTTCATGGTGCTTGTTGTCAGAAGTGCTTTACTTTACCACACAAGGGAATCTGGTGGAGTACCACGCGACTCTGCAAAAAGCGATGCTATGAAACCTGTGTGTTTTGGTTTATATTGTGTGTGTTTTGTGCGGTTGTATGTATTTGTCGCCCACTGTCTAGCCTATTCCCCATCCCGCAAGAATGGATTGCATTCATATAGCTCTTTAAACCACTGCTGCCCCTCAAAGCTTTGCTGTTTATGCCTTACATTCAGCTATCCCTATCTACACACACAGACACACACACAGGTTAACACACAAAAAGCAACAGCGGCCGGGCCAGACGTCAAACCAGCCCGTAGGGAGCAGCGAGCGGTGGGTTGGTGTTTTTCAAGGATACCTCGGCACTTAGCCGGGAGTAGCAGAGGGGTTTGAACCAGCAACCATGTTTATTTTGTCTGCGTCGTAATAAATCATTCAACACAGGGCTAGGCCTAAGATGTAGAGGGCCTTGAGCTGAACAACTCTGCTTGAAATCAAATGTTCGTTAGAACTTTGAGCTACAGTTGGTGGGTGGTGAGGGTGCATGGGGGATGCATGGTTTGTTATGAGTGCAGTAAGGTAAAGAAGTGTACATGAATCCCATCCCGCTGTAGGCCCAATATCATGGGGAAGGTGCTGGCAGCCAATCAGTAGGATGCATATGGTTTCCATCAGAGGCATTCCCCCCTCCAGCTCCACACCATCAACCTGACACCAAACAAAGCAACCCTCTCACTGACCTTAAGCTGTCCCCCCTCCTCTCTCTCTCGCTCTCTCTCTCTCGCTCCCTCCCTCTCTCCCTCAAACCATTCCGCCTCCTATCCCATTCAGTGTGCATAGCTAGGATTGTCGGTTTGCATTCGCATCAAAGCCACGGTTTTATTTCTTGCCATTTTCTTTCTTTTGTGCCTTTTTAGTGCCTCTACTTAAATTAAACCTATTTGAAAATGGTAGCTAGCTTTGAGCATGGTGGATTGTGCATATCTCGGTTTGAAAAACGCTGGTCGTTGATGACCGGGGTGGTGTAGCACAGTGAATGGGGATGACCTGGTTTAGTTTGGGATTGTGGATGCTAATAGCCTGGGCAAGTGTCACATGGAGGTTGAAGACATTGGATAGTGTAGCACTGTGAATGGTGATGACCTGGTTTGTGCCTCCATGGATGGTGATGACCTAGGTTAACATAGCATGGGGATGGTGATGACTTGGGTAGGCATAGCATGTGGATGCTAATATCCTGGTAACTATCGCTAGTCTCACAAATCAGATTTAGGATTACTAATCTATCGTTTGTGGCAGACTTGATTCCTGTTTTACTTCTATTCTTATCTCTACTTTCTATATTAGCTAAGAGTTTATTGTTTACTGTTATTGTTTACTTTTTATAGTTAGCTAAGAGTTTATTGTTTAATCTTATATTGTATATATATTGTGTTGTGTTTCTGGAAGCGACTGGAAATTCAATTTCCTTGAGGGAGTCATCCCAAAAGGATCAATAAAGCCAAGCCTAAGTCTAAGACAAGCTCAAAACTCTGTGATCAGGGTATTTCTCTTGTTTTCTATTCATATTGGTTTGGCCCAATCATGTGGCTGGAAGCAGTAACCTGTTAGCGCATAATTGGCCATTAACATGAAACACAGCAGGAGAGAGTAATAAAAAAAAGGGTCTGTGAAGCTTTCAATTAACAGTGTAGAATCCCTTGTGCATATAACTTTCTTTTTTTGTAGAATGTCTCTGGTGACAAAACCAGGGTCTGTGCCGTGCCCCCCAGAGGTTCTACTAGGCATAGAAGGAATGCTGGACCCGTGATGACCTGGTTAAGCGTAGCACGCTAGTTGATTTAGGTTAATGTAGCTGGGTATCGGGCAGTCACAGGCCACCGAAAGCCTCCGTCGTATTTGATGTAATACATGGGTTGTGTTGTCAATGCTGTGAAAGATGATTGCGGCTTTCATTTTTGTGTGTGCTTTGGTTTTCCAATAATTAATCAGATGTCTCATCGGTACGCTTGTACGTGCACATTATTATCCAGACGCAAATGCATTGCATTATCCAATTTTTACAAGATTAAGATCTAGTTTGGTCGGCTACATAATGTGATTAATTAAATTCTTTCAAGTTGTAATTTAAATCCAGATAAAAGCATGGTTGGCTGTATGTAAGCACTTGGGTATTAAAGCAAGTATTAAATGTGTGTACACATGCACTTAGTAAGTACACTCTTCGTCTTACAATCGTACAGGCTGTACAGATGCTGTGGTTTAATCCCAAGCGGCCCATATGTTCTGATCCGTCGTTGGTCCCTTAATGTGTGCTGCTCACAGCGACTGCTAACGAGAAGGCCTGCAGGTAATGTGACTGTAGCTCAGACAATGACTGTGTGCGCCTTCTCTTTCTCTTCTCCATGTTTGGCAGACCTTCCTCTTCCTGCCATCAGAGAGCGCCCTCCTGGCTGCAAGACGGTGTTTGTGGGCGGTCTCCCGGAGAACGCCACGGAGCAGCTCATCGTGGAGATCTTCGGCCAGTGCGGGGAGATCATCGCCATCCGCAAGAGCAAGAAGAACTTCTGCCACATCCGATTCGCCGAGGAGTTCACCGTGGACAAGGCCCTCTTCCTCTCCGGTGAGCAGGCCTCTTCAGTTTTTTTTGTAAAGCAATCTGCCGTTTGAAATTGGTGATCAGTAGGTAGGTCGATTTCAGACCTAGATTGGTTTGTATAAATTACACAATGTGAATATATTAATCAGTGTATGCTAATCTTGCCACGCCCGGAGCGGAGTCGTTCAAACTCGCGGAGGCCCCTTTGGAAACTTCACCGTCAACCGTTTTCCGAAACGGCGAGGCCTCAAACATCCGACGCAGCCTTTCAGAACGCCCACCTTCCGGAAACCAATCCTCTGGCTAGCTTCCCACACGGCTCTCCCCAGTGTCATTTCATTGATTATACGTAGGATGCGTCCCACTGTGTCTCAGTCCTCCTCAATGCTGGCTTCCGCGCTCGGATTTCCCCAGACTTCTGTGAGCTTCTGGTGCTGTAGTCCTGGGAAATCACTGCCACCGGGTCCCCATGCTCAGCCTGGCAATGAACACTGACGGGAAGTAGAGAAAGGCTCTCTCTCTCGCTCCCCCCTCGCTCTCTCTCTCTCGCTCCTCTCCTATCACGCCCGCTCACTATCATTCTCTCTCTCTTTCTCTTCTCTTCTCTTTCGCTCGCTCGCTTGCTCTCTCCCCCTCTCTTCCCTAACGCTCGCTTACTCTCTTTCTCTCGCTCCCCCTCACTCTCTCACTCACTCCCCTCTCTCTCGCTCTCTCTCACTCACTCCCCTCTCTCTCTCGCTCTCGATATCTCTCACTCTCACTCGCTCCCCTCTCTCTCTCGCTCTCTCTCTATCTCTCTCTCTCTCTCGCACGCTCCCCCCTCGCTCTCTCTTTTTCTCTCTCTCGCTTCTCTCTCTCTCTCGCTTTCCCTCTCCCCTCACTCTCTCTTGTGCTTTCTCTCTGTTGCGTTCTCTCTCTCTCTCTCTCTCTCTCTCTCTCTCTCTTCCCCCCCCCCCCCCTTGCTCTCTCTCTCGTTCACCCCCTCGCTCTGTCGTGTTATGTTACATGGGCCTCTTATCTTATCACCATTTCCCAGCTGCATCCAGGGCTCAGGTGTCTTAACTCGTGCCTTGATGCACCAGTCGGCGCGTATGTCCCATCATCACGAAGCTCATTCATGATCACAGCCGCTCCAATGCCGCCCGTAGTAGTAGGCCTACCTTTATTTAATATGGGTGTAGTGTATGGTTATGACAGAGACCGGCTGAGGTGAAGGATTTTTGATTTGTATTTATGTGTATGTGTGTGAACATGAGCGTGGGTTTGATGCCCACGCTCATGCTCACACACATACACATCTCTTTTCCACATTAACATGAAGCAGTGGTTCCCCAACGATCCAAAAGAACAGGGTTGCCATTCTGTACCATAAATACCCCGATCTCCAGCCGGCATCCTGGCCTCTGTCGGAGCATACACAACTGCACATGTAATCACGGAACATACACTAATCTAAACAAAACACGGATACTAACACCAAACACCCTCACACGTCTATGTTCTCAGCCTTCAGAAGCCCCCAAACAAGAGACTCCTGCGTCACAATCCCTCTCCTTTTCTTTCCCTATGGCCCCTGAGACCTTGTGTTGGTGCGCACACACACACACACACACACACACACACAAACACACTTTGGCTTGTCAATTAGCGCATTCTCCCCCTTAAAAGCCAGAGAGAGAACCAGGGTGTTACTGCAGTGTTTCCCCAGCAACTAGAAAGCCAATCGCTACCCCTCAGTCCATCGTATTGACGTACAGGATACAGGCCTGTTCCTCTACACTCTGCTTAGGAACGGAGGCATCAGTCAAGACGGCAGATAACGCAAGGTGACAAGAGACAGGTGGTTAACTACTCAACTGATTGATTTCCCGCCTCATAAAGTGCGCCCTCCTTTAGTCTTGCCTCGGCGTCAAATATACAGGTTTGTAGGTAATAGTGTTGGGTATTGACGCAGAAAATAGAATCCATTGAAGTATCGCCCTACAACAGGCGGGGTAGACGGTTCCCCAGGCGGTCTCATTGCCATTTATGATGCTGTTTCTCTTTTAGCGTACTCTTCTTTGGGGATGCATTCAGGTGTTACCGGGGTTGACATCCCTGTTAGCATGTGATCCCTAGCACGGCGCTCAGAACTGTCTGAGGCTGCGTGTGGCGTGTAGCCGCGGGTGCCAGGCAGACAATAAGGGAAACATAACGAATGTATAACCCAAAGAAGAAGAAGCCGCGTTTGAAGACGGCACCGCTGTGCTGCATTCAAATGCGTCACTCAGCACCCTCTCTGCAGGCGACCTGTGTCTCTCTCTTGCCCTCTGCATTGAAGTTATTAATGTTTTTCGCCTCCTTCTCCCTTTCTTCCCCTCTCCACCTCCGCCGCCGCCGCCCCCCCCCGCTGACCTCCAGGCTACCGGATCCGCCTGGGCTCCAGCACGGACAAGAAGGACACGGGCCGCCTCCACGTGGACTTCGCCCAGGCCAGGGACGACCTCTACGAGTGGGAGTGCAGGCAGCGCATGCTGGCCAGGGAGGAGCGGCACCGGCGCAAGATTGAGGAGGACCTCCTCCGACCCCCCTCCCCGCCGCCCATCGTGCACTACTCCGACCACGAGTGCAGCCAGCTGGGGGACAAGATCAAAGGTAGGGCGTGGGTGTTGTGAACGCCCCCGGAAAACGTGCAGGAGATAGATGGGATAGGACATGCATAGCACACTATGTAGCAAAGGATAAAAAGAGTGTGTGTGTGTGTGTGTGTGTGTGTGTGTGTGTGTGTGTGTGTGTGTGTGTGTGTGTGTGTGTGACAAAAATTGACAAATGGCACGGAAAATTGATAATATGTTTTTGCTCAGGACAGAGGACACATATCTTGTTACGCTGTCTGTGAGATTGGCCAAGAAAAGGGCCTACGATGAGGTTGTCGCCAAGGAAACAAGCAAAACATGAGCAAAAAACAAAAACAAAAAAAACAGCATGTAGTCTCAGAGTTATGGATTAATAATTAGGCTTCTATAATAATGTCTGCCATAATACAAAAGCTACACGTAATCTGCTCCTCACTGCCAGTGTGTCCACTCCACATCTGCCTTCAGTTATGCTCTGGAAAACACCTGGATGGGGGAAGTGTGCAAAAAGAAACATCCTGGAAATTGGTGGCTAATGCTTGATACAAAAGAGCCCAATACCTCTCCTGTGGCCTCTGCCTTCATCCGTTTTGTCAGCCGCCTCCAGTATCATATCCCCAGATATCCCTTCCCTTTCCCCCTCTCTCCCGCTCGCCTCTGGTAACAGCTTTCTGGCTGGGAAACCCAAGTTTTCCATTAATTAGCAATGACACTTCCAGGGCCCTCGGACAGGATCGCCACCCCCACGAAAACGGGAGCAGGACTCAATCGCTCTCGGCCATCTGCCGCGGGCTTTCGCTTACTCTCTCCAGCCCCAGCTGGGAGGCCATGGTGTAAAATAACTCTTAACAGAGTGCTGTTACCCACGAAGAATGCTCTTGGCTAATGACTGTGAGCTTCGAGAGAGAGAGAGCGCTATAGTGCTATGGACCGTCTACATTGTCCCTTTTTTGCTGCAGAGTTAACTGTTTCAGAGTCCTTTATTTCGGCAGAAACATCGGTTTCAGTTTTCTAAATGCACATCCCAGACCAGCGGATGTTTGAACAATACCCCTACTTGCGTTGTGATGGCAACAAGCCCTGCAGTCACTCTTCAGCCAATTCACCTGTTTGCTGCTTTCATGTGCTTTCATCTTTCTCGCCATCTCCCCCCACCCCCGGTGTGTCTCTCTCCATCCCTCTCACTCAGCGCAGTCTGTTTATATCGAGAAGCCGTTCATCTATAAGGCTTTCTCTTTAAACTGCCAGTGTTCACGTTTCACCCAGAGTGGCATTTATTTCTCCGTCTCACTTTCTGTACTTTTTTTGTGAGATAGCTGTACAGGGATAACAGGTGTACAGTTACCGATATTTTATTTTTACACTCTTTTATACACTTTTATTTTTAAAATCCCATCGTAGGTGTAATTGGCAGTGTCCCCGTGCGTAGAAGCAGAACAAACTAGAACTTTCCGCCGACAGCGTTCCATGTTTTTTCTCTCCAGGAACAATTCACTCCAGATATCCTCTCAAGAAAAGCCCGAACTGCACGCACGCACACACTATTTTACAGTTGGACCATTTAAGCTTATTTTCATGCAGGCTGTCAGACTGTTGTCCTGCAACCTGATTTATACACAGAGAGTGATTGAAGTTTAAATTATTTTATACTTTTAAATAATATTTTAAAAAAAGTTAGTAGTTAAGGCGGCAGACATTTGTTGCTTAGGCGGCCGCCTATGGCGTAAAGACGCTGTGAAAACCCTGATGTGCTGACCGTTCCTCGCTTTCTCCTCTTCCTCTTCCTCCTCCCGCCCCGGCCAGACGACGGGTCGTTCCCGGACGCGGTGCGAGTGCTGCTGACCTGGGTGGAGCGCGGCGAGGTCAACCGCCGCAACGCCAACAACTTCTACTCCATGATCCAGTCGTCCAACAGCCACATCCGCCGGCTGCTTGGGGAGAAGAGCACCCACGAGAAGGAGATGGAGGAGGCCAAGGAGAAGTTCAAGACGGCCCTGTCTGGGATACTGGGTCAATGTGAGTTCTCCCTCCATCGCTCTCTCTCTGACTCTCTCTCTCTCTGCTTCACTGGTCAGGCCATTCACACGCAGGAGGCTAAGGCTATGCACTTAACTAAAAAATACAGTCTTGAACTCGCTTGTCAAGAGAAGGAGACTGAATATTTAGACCCTCTACGTTCAGTGTTTAGAAATAGGCCAACAATTACTTTGAAAGCTGGCTTCAGGGTTTGCTGGCTCAGGATTTCGCAGGCTATTAGAACTACATAGCACATCGGATCATTATAGAGGTTGCTTGATTAGCAAAGTGTATAGTAGACAGTCTTGCAACGTGTCTTATCTAACTGTACACCCTGTGAACAAAACAACTGAGAAATCAAATTGCCGTTTAAAAAGGCATTAGGTTCTAACTTTACCGCACACATAATGCAAATATAAATATCTCAAGCATTCATACTCTGTGATTATGATAATTAAAAGAACTTCTTCTTGGGAAGTTGATTGGTTAGTCGTAAGCTGTGTTTATGTGATTGCCCGAGTCTCTGTTGAAGCATGTGGAGGAGGCCAGTTCTGAAGGTAAGTGTGTTGCCTCTCCAGTCGTCCTATCTGCTCCCATTAAGTCAAAGCAGGATCATCACCACATATTCACATTGGCCTCCTTTTTTTATTTAGCTTACACTCTTTAATTGCTTCCCAGTCTGTCCCGGAATAGTTTGTGATGGCAGATCTTTTTTAAGGGCTGTTGATCTCTAAAAAAGCAACTTAAAAAGCCTATTTAACAATTCATTTTTATTTTCTGGTTGTTTGGAATCGTCACATTAATTAGAGTTGTGATTCAAATCGGTAATAGGTTAGATTGAATGTAACGTATCAAATTCACTCAGATATTCATTCCTAGTTGAAGGACATCCATGTTCAGTATTCTTATTGTTTGGATAAAGTAAACTCTTCCTCACTACTCATTAGCCCTTACGTACGTGGAAGCTGTCACCATAGTCACAAATCACCATTACCAGCCTGGGGTCTGTTTAGTTCTGTCACTGTACTCGTGTTTGGGACAATGCCAGCGCCCATCTGCTCTGGCTTTGTAATCTTAAGAGCAACCATAATAAGGGCAGAAGCATCTGAAAATGTTGCTGACGCCGTTGCCTTCTCAGAATGGATTTTGAAAGAAATAGTGCGTAGGTGTTTTTTGTGCCGTTCGTTTAATCTGCCCGCCAACAGTCCCCAGCCGTGAATTTAAGAAAATGTACAACTTTACCGTAGGCCAGCGTCCTGCACAGTAAACCACTGAGCACCGAATACACACCACATTCACCTCAGTGAAAGCTTGTCCTTAGCCCCCTAGCTTTTTGCCTTGGCTCTGCCTTAAGCATCGATTGGCAACATCAAATTAAAGGGTTCTGGGAAGACACTATTGATCTCTGTACTGTTCCCTCACATCACTCTAACCCCCCACACTCACACACACAAGCATAAGCACATACACACACAAGGCACACACACAAGGCACACACACACACACACACACACACACACACACACACACACACACACACACACACACACACACACACACACAGACGCACACACACGCACACAGACGCGCACACACACACAGACGCGCACACACACACAGACTTTAGTCCGAGACCACCTCTATGGCTCTCCTATTGACCGTCGTGTGCATTAGTGGCCGGGAGGCTAGCAGGGAATCCATACAGTCCTCATTGTACAATGAGACGGCTGAGGAAACAGTGTGGAGGGTAATGGCTGGTGCCCCGCCGAGTCCACCCGGAGCAGACATTCCTATTCTTCACCACACACAGCCCCGGAAGGAGACAGAGGAACCAGAGTTTCTCATTATCGTTGCCGTTTTTTTTAATGCAGCAACGTGTACGGTTCTGGAAATACACAAGCCATTCACAACCTGTGGCTACGGCTGGTGCAAAACCCAGTTTACAGGAAGGAGCTTTTTATTACTGTAATACGGGATTCGTTTCCGTGTCACACGATACGTTGAGGTTTTTCCGGCAAGAAACGTAGGGAGCCGGATCCGGATGACGTCATTACTATTTCCATAATTGTTGAGATATTAGCTTCCCCCCGAAGTTTGAAAAGATAAGTTTCACCGAAACAAGTGTCGAGACGTTCCGGCACGTTCCCGGTGTGGCCGTGAGCGTTGCGGAGAGATGTTTGCCGGGTATTCCATCTGTTGTCCATCCAGTTGACTGCCTTCTGCTCGGCTCAGTATTAAGTGGTGCACTTTCACTGCTGTTCACTCGAGTAGATGTGTTGTGCACCGCGCGTGTTGCGCTGCTAGATACGTTCTCTGCATGGAAACCTTTCCCCTGCCAACCAAACGGAGGTGATGCACTGGCATCAGCTGGTAAGTAGAGGACACTCGAGCACACACACACACACACACACACACACACACACACACACACGCACACACCAACACGCACACACGGACAACCACGCAATACCCACAACTACCCGCACACACACAGACACAAACACACAAAAACAGATGCAGTTCTTTGCGTCCCTAGCTGACTCTGCTCCTTCCCACCTGTCCTCTCTCCCCCTCCCTCTCTCTCTCTCTCTCTGTCTATCTCACTCTCACTCTCTCTCTCTCTCTCTCTCCCTCTCTCTCTCTCTCTCTGTCTATCTCACTCTCACTCTCTCTCTCTCTCTCTCTCTCTCTCTCTCTGTCTCTCTCTCTCTCTCTCTCTCTCTCTCTCTCTGTCTCTGTCTCTGTCTCTGTCTCTGTCTCTCTCTCTCTCTCTCTCTCTCTCTCTCTCTCTCTCTCCTCTCTCTCTGTCTCTGTCTCTCTCTCTCTCTGTCTCTGTCTCTGTCTCTCTCTCTCTCTGTCTCTGTCTCTGTCTCTCACTCTCACTCTCACTCTCAATCTCTCTCTCTCTGTCCCTCTCTCTCTCACTCTCTCTCTCTCTCTCTCAATCTCACTCTCGTTCTCTCTACGTCTCATATTATCTCACTCTCCCTATATCTCATTGTCTCTCTTTCCCTCTTTCTACCCTTTTTTTCTACCTCTGTTCACTCTGTCTCGATCTTCCTCCTTCTCTCTCTCTCTCTCTCTTTGTCTCTTTGTCTCTCTCTCTCTCTCTCTCTGAATGCTCTCTGGTCCTCCCTTGCCTCCTGCCACAGTTGAACAGATTGTGTCTGTATTCCAAGCCGCTTCCAAACAAAAGGCATGGGACCATTTCTCCAAAGCGCAGCGCAAGAACCTGGACGTGTGGCGCAAGCAAGCCGAGGTTGGTATTCTATACTTTTCTTTATTGACCTATTTATGATTACTTATTTACGACCTTTATTCACGGTCCACTAGACCGTACACACTGTGTGTGGTGTTTACCCCTGAACACGTTATCTACTACCCTCTCTTGTGATGTCCCCCTGTGACAAAGTTTCCTGCGCTGCACGGCACTCTTGATATGTTGACTAAGACCTTAAGCACCACGAAACTCAGAGTGCACAGGGTGACGGAGCGATGGCTAGGACTGAGCTTTGCAGGCGTGAACTTGGTTAGAAACAGTAAGTGCTACGATGAACCTCGGATGAAGCACCCCCCCCCCCCTCCTCCACGCCAAGGGTGGGGCCGCCGAGACCCCCAGCCAATAAGTGTAAGATCCAGTGTGCCCCCGATACAGGCCTTCCCCCTTCTCTCTTTACTCTGTTCCCCTCACCTTCACACCCCAGCACCCTGTGAAGAGGGACACGCCTCTAGGTGAGTGTCCGACCGCTAACAGTCTCCAGCAACAGGTAATCCTGCAACCTGCTTCTCCTCCTTCCTGCTCTCCTAGTCCTACGTTTCCTTCTCTCTTCTCCCCTCTGCAGCTATTTCTCGAACAAATCAATCCATCCATCCGTCTCTCCATCTAGCTCTCGTGCTCTCTCTTATCCTCTATCGCTCTTTCTCTTCTAGGGAAGCTATTACTTTTAACCCGATATATTTAAAAATTTTACCCCATACATTGAAAGGCGTCGTCTGAATTTGATTAAGGTTCATTAATGGATGTAATTTAATGAATTGATATTCACAAGATGTGTGTTGTTTCATTTTTGTTTAAGAGATTGAGATATTGTCTCAGTCAAATTGTGTGTTGATCAGCATGATGATGTGTAATTTGGGGTATGTTGGTGATGGGCATTGTCCTCAATCAAAAGGTCTGTTCAGATCGAATCGGTAAGTTCCTGCTTTCTTTGGCATCTGCGGTGGGGAGAATATTACATTTTAGTTTAATCAACAGTCTGGGCTCTTGCACATGAAATACAGCACAACTATGATTGCCAATGTAGCACCAACACCAAAACACACACAACCTCGCACACACACAAATACTAATGAATGAAGCAGCAACACCGAAACAAACACACTCGCACACACACACACACATGCACCTACGCACACTTGCACACACAAAGACACGCCCACTCAGAAGAAGCAAAACATAACCCTAATGAAAGGTATGTGGCCCAGGGGCATATGGTATGGCTTCTGCCTTACCTCTGTCATTTTTGAGTAGCTGAAATATGAGGACGTGAGTAATGAACATAATGTACTGGAAAAAATAAAATTGCTGTTGCCTTCTCATGATGAACATAGATGTTATTCGGTTCCAAGTAACAGCCATAATAAGCCAGCGGTTGCCCACGCAGGTCATGAACAATAATTATATGTGTGATAGGAAGGTGAAAGTCTACCTTGTCATCACGCATGTAATTTGCCAATGTGCATTTTAGTTAATGCACATCACGAGGGAACATTATGTTGAAACGCATTTGCATGTTTTCCAATCTTTGCGTGTTGGTACGAATAAGATACAATCTGATACAATTCTGGGTTACGGCCACAACGTATTCAGCTTACTGCAAACCGGCATTGCAAACCTCTACCTGCTAGTTTGTGACGACTAAACAACTACATTGTAGATAGCAGCACAATCGGTCAACACCATTGAACATAGAGAATGAGCACCGAAACCAAATCGCCATTGCTCATGGGCTGCAGGGCAGAATCAGGGTTGCCAGGGAGCTCTCCCGTTATGTCCAAATGGGCAATGGCGGCAGCCTTGGCGACACAAAACGGCATGACGACACACGTACGCATGCAGCGTAAATACGCCTTCACCTTCTAGAAAAACAACCCAAACCGCAGAAGAATCCCGCGCCCCCACTGCGAGCCAAGGACATTCCTTCTCCCCCGCCTTGTGAAAGTTATACTGCTAATTTAATTTCCGTCAGAGTTAAAAGTCGCAGCTCCCTTTTCCCCGACACAGTGTTGTGGCCTCAAAAGAGCCCAGGTGATAAAGTGTGACTGTCAAGCTGCAGTTTATCATGGCGCTGAAAGAGGCCCGTTCTGCTCACTCATATTTTATATGCAGCGTGATTATCTGGCCCGGAGCTGGAGACCAGAGGAGGAGGGAGGCTAGCCCAGCAGCCAGCTCAACAGCAGAATCACACAACTGCTGCCTCCTCCTAGTGTGTGTGTGTGTGTGTGTGTGTGTGTGTGTGTGTGTGTGTGTGTGTGTGTGTGTCTGTGCGTGCGTGAGTGCGTGCGTGTGTTGCGTGAGTGCACTCAAACCAAGGGTGTGTGCTCAAAAGCTAGTGTGTTTCTGTATGTGCGTGTGTATAAAAGCCTGTGTGTGTATGTCCTAGAAGGCAGTGTGTGTATACCTTTCTGACCTCTGCCAGTTGCTCTGGGTGATACTGTCAGTGGACAGATGGTTGGGTGGTTGTTTACTCTTGGCCAGGTTTTAGGCTTTTTTTTCTTCTTGTGCTCCATTAGCTATTCAGTTTCCATCAGCGCTGATATTTCTCTTATTTTATTGGGACACCCCCCCCCAAAACCACCCCCCATATCCCGCTCCTGATTAGTTTCAACACGTGTACACTAATGCTTTTCTCTATGGGTAGATTTAGCTGTCTTGCAGATGTGTGCGTGGGAGTCTCTCTCTCTCTCTCTCTCTTGCTCTCTCTCTTGCTCTCTCTCTTGCTCTCTCTCTCTCTCGCTCTCTCTCTCTCTCGCTCTCTCGCTCTCTGTGTGCGTGTGTGTGTGTGTGTGAGCCATCTATTAGAGTGGTGTAGCACTGCAGTCTTGCTATCTGGCCCTGCAGCAGCACACAGGGTCTCCCCTATATGTATAGGGCTTGTACGTCACAATGGATCTCAGGATCCTTTTGTGGTTGGCGATACTTTGCCATTTTGTGATGCCTAGAGCGAGTGAGGTAGTAATGTAAAATCCTATACAAACGTTGAGATACCTCCTTAACGTAGGCTGAACCATCTCTCGCATTAGAAACATTGTGGCTGTTTCAAACACAATAATATCTCCCTATCATGAAAAACGAATTCACGATGAATTACTACATAATGACAACACTATTACTAGCCGTAGCGTCCCTATGCTCCTCTGCTTCCAAAATGGAGGAGTCCATTGCTCTTTGAGGACACGATGTGCAAGCCCCATAGAGGAAGCGAGGCAAAGTATTGAGTTTAGAATGCATCGCATGATTACCCTCTGCCCACGGGCAATCGAATTCATGGAGGGACACGCACACATTGGCTGGGGTATGTGTACCCCTGGGCACTTTATCTCCTGATTCACCCAGACACAGCAGCAAGGTTTATTTTAGGTGATATGTCTGGAGATCCGTTGCCAAATCCGAGGTTTTAGGTGTGTGCGGTCGGGGAGGGGGGCGAGGGGGGGGGCTGTAACACACAGATGGTTTCGGGGACCACGGCCATGGAGGGAATATCGCCTTGCGACTGATCTTTCGGGGCTGGTTTCTGGGCTGTAATCAGGCCGGCTGCCCCCCATGGGTCGGTCCAGCCTGTCTGGCTGCAGCGGCTGTTAGTGTGGCGCTGTGCACCGGAGAAACCACAGGGAGAGCCCTGACCGCGCACACCTCACGGAAGATCAAGAAAGACGTGGATAACGCTGCGCTGGGGAGACGTGTGCCTTACACACGCACACCTCTCGCAGCCCCCCTGTGGGCTCGGTGCGCCCGGTTCCTTTTGCAGATGCACGATTCTGCGCTGCTTTGGAGTACAAAGCGTTGAGCTGAGGCTCAGCGCGTGGTTCTCAGTGGCCTTTGGCCATGCCTCAGGGAGGAGACTCTGTGGAGGAGTCCACAGCCCTGGGTTTCACCGTTCCTCCGTTGCCGCTCTGCCCTCTTCTGTTTTTAGCAGCAAAAGCGTTGCATTAAAAAGCCGCGTTACCTGCGGATACAAATACGTGAAACTGGTTTCGTAATGATGATGAGTTCCAAACGTAAGCTACCGAGATGCCAAGGGAAAGAAACTATTGCAACGTGATTTTAATTGTTTATTTCTCCTTTTACAAGTGCATGTGTTTCCCGCACACGACAACGAAATCGCCCCGGGGGCACTTCACTACGATCGTCATGGCAACGCCTGTGTCGTTGTGCTCGTGTCTTCCAGGAGATCAGGAACATGCACAACGAGCAGCTGATGGGCATCCGGCGGGAGGAGGAGATGGAGATGTCGGACGACGACATGGAGAGCTCCCACCTCGCCGACGGCAAGGACCTGGAGGACCCAGGTACGACCCCTTCATCACAGCCCCCCTTCTCAGCCCATTAACGCGCAGAGAGCACGTACCGTTCAGCCAGCCAGGCTGTCTGTCTGGCCGTGTGAAGACTCGTTGAGGATGCATCAAGACGCTCCGCACCGCCTCGCGGTCTGACGAGCTAATGGCCGGACATTACCGCGGAAAGCACACGACACGCGCACACAAGTCGCCGCTCCTATGGTTCCCCGCTGGCTGCCGCGCTTCCACACACACGCGTGCTCAGCGAGCGCAGTCGTGCGAGCAGACGCACGACTCCTGTCGCAAACACTTGGGGGTCGGATTGCTGACGAGCCGTGCAAGCTGTGGTCGTGTCCGGCGAAGCAGCAGAACTTAACGGCGGAGTCAACGTCGACAGTGGCCCCCCTCCTCTGGGGTTCAGAGTGGGGGACACAGAGCCCCCCCAACACCCATGCAGGTGGCCATCCGTTATTACCTATACTCTGCTTTGTAATCTCACACTTTACTTTCTGCCTTTTAATCAGCCCGATCGCAGCCGTTCGCTAATTGCCAGTTCCTCTAATCAGCATGCAAATGTATTTAAATGCAGTCTTCTACATCTCGATTCCCCCTTCTCGAGTGCCTTGACTGTTGGATAACGGTAATTACCATCGCTGTCAGAAACCTGTCATGTTGTCACACTGTCCCACAATTGGCTGAGGGGACGGGTGTAATTATGATACTTGTTGGTATTTTGCTTCAACCGGCAGCTTCTCACACCCGCTCTTTAACCTCTATGCATGACCGGCCACAGTCAGCCCTGCTGCAAAACATTAGAAAACAGCATCTGTGCTTTAAGTCAAGCGATTTATGGATGAAGAACTGTCAATCCGAGGGGTGTGTGGGGCTGGGTCGGTGAGGGGTGGAGGCACACACAGCTTAAGGTCAATGACTGTGTGCGTGTTTCACAACACGGGTGGATAATGGAAGCCAAGGCGGAGGGAATCCTGCAAAGCGGGTGACTTGCCCGTGTGACTCTGATGAGGCGTTCAGATCAATGCCTCTGACCCGAAACATGCACGCACATACACACACTGTGTGTAAAACACACACTGTGTTGGTTGGTCAACAGTGGGGTTTTACTTTCTTTACACAATGTGCATCTCTTTGACAGCTCAGAAAAAAAAAAGACATCAAAATAAATATATAAAAAGATATATGCTATATATATATATAAAACAAAGCCCTCAGGAATACACAGACACAGCCAGGCCTCATCTCCCAGCCCGTCAGCCCATCGCTCCTGCCCAAAGTGCCTCCTCTCAGGCCCACAGAAGGAGGCCGGCCTGATGATACAGGACATCTGTGGAGCTCAGTGGGGACCCGGTGTTAATAATACCCACTGTCTGCTCGCCCCCCTTTAAGGGGTCAGAGCAGTGCTACGGAACAGCCCCCACAGGCTGTTTATTCAGTCCAGAACCATCTCTGCCCGTCTCCACTGCCGTACTTTAGGGGTGAGGCTGTCTGGTCGGCTGTGGGGGTACAGGGAGGGATGACGACAAGTTTTGAGACCCTCAAAACACAAACATCGTCTTTTAGGGACAAACCAACAATCGTTGAGACGCAGACTTCACAGTGCACTTGTAAAAAGCCCACAACAGCAACTCCAATAAAATCCCATATTGAAAACAGAAATATTATTATTACTGTTCTAGAAAAAATAACACTGCATGATTAAACCACTATTTGCTCCGATATAATTCGAATTCCTACGGCCCAGCCGGAGAAGCCAAAACCCAGCGTGGTGTTTACCTTTTGATCATGATCGACAGAAGGGCGCTCAGTTAATAAAACCCAGACGACGCCACAGGAGTCGGGGCCCTCGCTGGGGGGGGGCCAGCCCTTAAAGGTCCACCACCAATAACCAAACGCGGCGCGGCCAAGACCCAGAGTGATTCGCGGCTGCCGGTTGCGTCCGCGTACGAGCGCGCTGAACCAGGGGGCGTCTGACAGGGTAACGCGTGTGCCCCCCAGGTGTGTCCCAGGTGGAGACGCTGAAGGAGGAGAACGACTCCCTGCGCTGCCAGCTGGACGCCTACAGGAACGAGGTGGAGCTGCTCAAACAGGAGCAGGGCAAGAACCAGCCAATCAGGAGCGAGGAGGACACCACGCACTCCCAGCAGCTCAGCTTCCTGCAGCAGGCGCTACAGGGCATGCAGAAGGTGGGGCATGAGCACGCACGCACAGGCACGCACAGGCACGCACGCACAGACACAGACACACACACACACGCAAACGCACCAGCAGTATTAATGAATCAAAACACGCTCCTCGCTTTTACTGTTTATCATTTATTCATGTATTTTTCGCATGCAGGCACACACACACGCACAAACATAGACACAAACAGTATTAATGAATCAAAACATACTCCTCACTTTTAGTATTAATCTTTTATTTCTGTGCCTCTCAACTGCAGGCACGTATACACAGAAACACACACACACACACACACACACACACACACACACACACACATACCTACACACACCGACACACACACACACACACGTGCAGACGCAGCCAGTTCCAGACACGGTGTACTTTAATTTAGAAATTCATGTCACTGAGGTCAACCAGCAGTCTTCCATTCGGGATGAAAAGCTGCTGTGTCATTGCATTGAGCAGCCCTTTACAGAGAACCTCACAGTGCTACGCGAGCAAAAGAGGGGGAATGGCACAGCTGCCGTGAGCAGCGACTAGTGCCTTCTAATGGCCAGTTAAAACCCACACACATGAAGACCTTGAGAGAGACAGAGATGCATGTTCCTGCTCCTACATAGCAGGCAGTAAATGGCCGATTCGATCAGCCATGCAATCCGTCGGGCAAAGGCCAAAAAACAAATAACACGGAAAGGTATAGCATGCAAAAGAAAGACACCGTTGGCTGAATCGTTACCGAATCACCGGGCGTCCATGGCACTGTTCCTGCTGGACCTCGGCGGTGTGTGAGACGCAAAGTGTTGTCACACAACAGAGCGGCCACACAGCAGATAATGGATCTCAGGGGAAATCTTTATGTCCGAGCTCTCTTCCCCAAGACTCCCTCGGAGTAACCCCCAGATAAAATCTAGTTTACGGTTACACATAAAAAAACATGAATCATTTTACAGTTGTGTTTCGACTAAAGATCACGATTGAGACCAAAGCAAACCCCCATCCCGACACGTTGTTTGTTGGATACCGTTCCATACGGTACCGATTAGCTTTTTTTTTTTTTCTCTGTATATTTTTCGTCTCCCTCCACCGAGTTCGGTGTCAGGGACGGCTAATAGGAATTATGATCGATTCATGTTTAGAAGAAGAGAATCCATTACCCCCCCGCTGTGCATTTCTGCTCAGCGAAAGTAATTACCTCTCCCCAGCTCTCAACCTGGGGTATTGTTTATGGATGGTTAAACCAAATGGAAAATGCCAAGATTGAATAACTCTAAATGCTGGGACCTCATGTTGTGTCATGTCGCTACGGTGGAATATTATCCAAACAGCGTTGGCCTCCTTTTCCCTTTTTTTTTTTTTCTAATTATAGTATAGTTGACTATGCTAAGAGGCATAAAGGAGTTCTGTAATTGGTTGCTTTTGGCACATGAAGTACACGTCGTAATCCCTGGCGCCCCGCATGTCTTGCTGCGTTTTTAGCTTTAAGGCAAGACTTTTCCGTCTCACCGTGGATGTGTCTCACCAGGAGGGCTTACCAGCTCAACGGCATTCTCCTCACGTTTATTGTTGACTCTGTCAAAGCTGAGCTCAAGCTCTATTTCTTTAACATTTCTCCTCCTATACATGATTTTTAAAAGCGCTACCCTTGACGCCAACTTTACATCGCCGCGGCGTGGGTGAAAACCCACACTATTATCACAGTGTCGGCTTCTGGTGGGAGGTGGAGCGGCTGCCAAACCAAAGGCTAGCAGCAGAGTAACATGCGGTGTGTGTGTGTGTGTGTGTGTGTGTGAGCAGGCTGTGTCGTGAAACTCACCACCTTACTGGAACTCAGCGGTGCACGGCGCAAACTCACCCCCCCGGTGGATGTTTTCCTTCTTTTCTCCCAGCAATTGTTGAAGATGAGGGATGAGTTGAAGCAGCGGGAGGCGGAGCTGGAGAAGAGCACCGACGACAATCAGCAGATGAAGAACCAGGTTCTCACCCTGCAGGAGGGCATCCAGAACCTCCACGCCCCCCCCAGCCCTGTG
Source organism: Gadus macrocephalus (assembly GCF_031168955.1). Taxonomy (NCBI): domain Eukaryota; kingdom Metazoa; phylum Chordata; class Actinopteri; order Gadiformes; family Gadidae; genus Gadus; species Gadus macrocephalus. The sequence goes on along the minus strand of NC_082391.1, from coordinate 14,842,535 downwards.
GTGAGCACACACACACTCAGACACAGAGGCAAGCATGCACGCATGCGCGCACACACACACACACACACACACACACACACACACACACACACACACACACACACACACACACACAAAAATACACACACAGAGACGCACCCACGCATGTACACACACACAGACACGCACACACACATCCCCACACACACAAAAGTACACAGACACAAATGAACACACACAAACGTTTACACACACACATACACACACACTGGGATAATTAGTGCAGCTCTTCAAGTGGAGTTAACAGGGAGACACTTTTTTGGGAAAGCATAGTGAATGTCATTGGCCAGCCCACGTAGGGATTCAGGGAATGAGGGACCGCGTTGTTCATAGTCAAAGGCGTATGGGATGAGTCATCGTTACAAAGTCACCACAGACACAATGCCTTTCGGACGACGGCAAACCACCACTTGCAAATGATCAAGGTGGCCGTCAAAATACCTGTCCCCATTTTTGAAAGGCAGTTTATTTACTCTTGTACCGAATCTCTTTGTGGTATTTTGGAGGTTGGTGTTTTATGGCACTCGTATCCAAATATCTGATTTGAACAGGGATGGAAGCTTCTGCAGTGCTAACAATCACAGGTTCCCACCTTTTCTCAGCGCGACAGCAGCCTTGCCATTAAAAACAATGATGGCAGGAGGTATCGTCACAAACGCCTCGTTTGTGGAGTCAATCACGACGGCAATATTAGCTGCCAAGTGCTTTAATCTACTCAGTCTAAATACACGGGATGCACCCTTTCAAAGTGTCCCCGGTCCTTCTCCATTAAAAGTATGATATCAAAGCTTTTTGGGATTTAAGTGGCTCTACAAAATTATATTTGCGCATAATTCCGCCTGTATCACTGCATGGCAAAGGGGGAGCAAAAGACACATTTAAAACCATTAGTCATTAATGTGATTCAGTGTCATTCTGCTTTAGTCAGCGCGGCTTGCACTCTAGCCTAGGGTGTACACATATATTAGAATTACTCAATGTGACAGAAATTGTGTTGGCTGCACAAGGGGTAGGATATGGATATAAACGCCGCCACAGCCTGCGAAGAAAGGAAATTGAAATTCGGATGATCCTCATGTTTCTGCGCTGATGGCTTGTCTCGCCGTTTTTTTTTGTTTGTGAGCAAGCAGTGTACTTCCCCAAACGAATTACGTTTTTATCGAACAAGTTTTAATAACCTCTGTTCCCCCACAAACACCGCCCGTCCCTCCATATTCAACGCAGGAAATTGTGGGCCTCCTTAGACGTTCTGCCGGCTGAAGTTGTAATGAACTGACTGCAGGGCATCCGAATGGCTCCTGCCATTTAAGGATCTAAAACTCTCAGGGTGAAATCATTATATTATGTGATTCGTTTTAAAATAAAGACTGGTCAGGATATTTTTTTCCTTTTATCCAACATTCGGTTCCAAAGCCCCTTTCAAACATAGCTCCCGGTAAATTCCTATGATGACCTTTCTGCCATCGCTAGGGATTTTCACTATCCACCCATGCAGCCGTGTTCCGGAGTCCGTCTCGCACCCGTTCACACATGGCAGAGCAATGGGGACGGTCTAGCAGATGGCGGAAATATGGTCCAAACACATATGGACCCCAGCCGCCATCAAACCCGTGGACTGGAGGAGCTCCCTTAGTTCACATCCTGTCTGGTTTCAAGCTGTTCTTCAAAAGAAGGAGCATGTTTGCAAGCAAAATGAGGTTGTGTTGATATTGTTATCGGATCACCCGAAAAGTATCGCAGATTCAATTACATCTAGGCAGGGTTTTACGATTGACGGTCCAGAATTCCCGGTGTATCCATCCCGGTTCCCTTTCCCACATGACCCACAGCGTGAAGCTACGGATGGGTGCAGGGTTAGAGTGCATGTGTGTGAGGCGCCTCAGCTCGGACATTCTAGGGTTTTTTTCAAACAAATCCGACTGGAGCTTCTAAACAGCTCCATGTTGAAGCTACTTATTCTCAACAGAAGTCAGGTTGGTTGCTCAGTCTGAGCTCCCTGCTGTTCTCAGGACCGCAGAGTCACTCACTATCTTCCGAAAAAGACTTGAGACTCCCCTGTTCAGGGTCCACCTCGACTCTGCATAGCCACCCTCCCCCTTCTGGCCACCATTGTACATTGTATTGTATTGTGTTGTGTTGTATTATAGTACTTAACTGTGTTGCAACTGCAGTAGCTGCTATCATTGCTGTAACACGGGGAATTGGTTAGCCTAGCGATTGTTGTACTTGCACTTGGTTCTATGAACATCCTTAATGTACCGATATAGTAGCGATATATTGTTGCACTTCTTATGACAAATGTACTTATTGTAAGTCGCTTTGGATAAAAGCGTCTGCTAAATGCCCTAAATGTAAACTCGACCCCCCCCCCCTCCCACACACGACCCCCTGCATGACGCAGTCTCCTCTGCTGAAGGAGCAAATGTTTTGTCTATTGCATTACCTTTAGTATCACGACCCTTCCTTAATGTTGTGTAGCCGCGAGCTTGAACCCAGCCCTGCTCCACTATAACATCATACGCTACGTAACGGGAGCTTCGAACCCGCTGCATATCCGTTTCCAAGGCTACCTCATCACCGCATCCCATCGAACGACTCCATCAGTTTCCCCCGACATAATTCGACCCTGCGGTATGCGTCACCGTGGTGACATCCGTCGTCGGGGCCCGCCGGAACGACACGGAATATCACTCGTGAATACCGAGGCGTTGTGATCTATGAATTAGGCAAAGCGTTCCCGGTTTTCACGGGGTCATGTTTCTCGATTTCACATGTCACCGGTTTCCCACACACTGCGTCTGTCCCTCTCGTTTTCCCCGGGAATCCTCTGTTCATGTCGGCTAATGTCCCCCTTTTCAGGTCTGTGTGAAGGGGGATGGGGGGGGGGGGGCCGGGGGCAGCTGAATTGATTGCCTCAGTTTCAATCAGCTCTTTAATTACCTAAGGATAATACTTGAGTCTCTCTGAAGCTGTGGCGGAGTCACACGAGGCGAGGCCGTGTCTGGGCAGAACCCCAGCAGATGAGTCGGCTCGCTGGGCGAGGACGCCACATGTCCATAAAGAGCACTCTTCAGCTCTGTTGTCAAACGGAAAGACAACGCTGTCAATACCGCCTCTAAACGAGACGACGTTGATTCGATTGTTGTGAGCTGCTGGATTGTGTCGTCGTCGTCCCCCCTCCCCCCATGCTCGTACACCTCCGGCCCCACCTTTCCTGTCAGAGGGATATATGGGACATATGCTAATTCAATCTGCCGGTTTGAAGACGCACATGAATCAAGGGAGGCAGTCTAATTAAAGGGAGGCAGAGGAGTCGATATGTTTGGGAAGGGGAGGGGGGTGTGGTTGGTGGTTTCTGTTCTGTATGGATCGGGCAGGCGCAGCGGTGGCGTTATTCCGTGTAAGACAGATCTGTACACGCTGTAAGTTCAGCCCTACCGGAGCCATCACTGTCACATTACTGACCGTTATCATATCAGCGCTTTACTGCACTGAACAGACTCCCAGCCCAACCTCTGCAGGATGAAACGGCCTCCATTGCTTTGTAGCAGCAGAAGAAAGGAGCGTAATGATGACTGCGTCCATATGGAGGCCGGGCGCCGGTGTTGACTGTGTTTAGGAAACGCACTGTTGATTAGTCCTGAGGGAGAGCAGTGCCTCGCGCATGAACGCACACACGCAGGACACGTGTGTGCGTGCGTGCGTGCGTGTGGGCGTTCATGCGTGCATGCACTTTGTGTGAGACGTGCTCCTCTTTGACGTGTTCCCTCGCCCGCCCCGCTCTCTCTAATGCTCTGCAGCTGGAGACGTCGAAGGGGGATGAGGCCGCCGCCGCCGCCGCCGCCGCCGCCGCCGCCGGCGAGGAGAGCGCTCTTCAGGCCAGCGTAAGTAGGAGAGGAGGGCGGGACCCCTCGGAGCGCCTCCCCGACGCCCATCTGGGGCTCTCTCTCTCTCTCTCTGTTACTCCATCGTTCACTCACTAATTCACTCACTAATTCACTCACTAATTCACTCACTCAATCTCACACACAGCATCCCCTCACCATTCTGTTCCTCAAGACTCAACTTATCATCACGTCGTTTTTTCAAGTCTCTCTCTCTCTCTCTCTCTCTCTCTCACAGCTTCCCCTCGCTGCTCTTTTCCTCATGACACAACTGATCAACACATCGTTTTTCAAGGGACTGAGTCAGAATAACATTCAAATTCTTTGTGACATCCCCAATCGTAATGAGCCAATCCCAGCCCAAAGGTTCTTGGTTCCGACGCACAGTTACCTAAAGCCGCCCATGAGCAAAGTTCTACTAAGTGACTGTAATATGAATGTACAGGTGTGGACTCAATCTTCATTGAATAATACATAAAGATACGGACAGAAGTGGGTCAGGGTATTCAGAGATGGATTCGACACTCCACAAACTATACAACACACACACACTTGACCGATGCATAGCTTAGGGGTATTCCACACGTCTTTCTGGGAACAAGTTTCCTTGGTCTTCAGAAGGCGAGTCCACTTGGCAGGCGGCCAGGAGCCGAGATAACAAATTCACTCAAATGTAGGACAACAAACACAAACTAGCCTTGTTCTCTGCTGTCAGAGCCCATCACAGTAAATAGTCTAGACATTACCCCCCCCCAAACACACAACCCCCAACAAGTCTCTCTCCCTCTATCCCACTCTCTCTATCCCCATCTTTCTCCCGCTCGCTCGCTCTCTCTCACTCTCTCTCTCGCTCACTCCCTCCCCCTCTTTTCTCTCTCCCTCTCCCCATCTCTATGCACCCCCTCCCTGTGACTTCATTCTGTCATGTGGCTGCGTCGCTTGTGTCTCTCATTGTGAGCGTTGTCTCTTCTCTAACATTACGGTCCACGTGTTTATTCCTTCTCTCCGTTGGCCTTGGATCATTTGTATGCGAGTGTCCTCTGTGTCCGAGCCATTAACGCCGTGCCACACTGAGGCAGCCGTGCCGACAGCTCGGGAAAATGACTTGGAAATGTGTTGATTTGTAGTACACACCTGTGCGCAGGACGTGCACGCGGCTAAAAGGAGGATATGAATGCGGCTTTTTTAGTTTGGTGTTGGCAGGCACTCCAGCCAATACACCTGCTCATTAAGGGCTAGCTGCTAATGCTAACCTAGGGCTGCTTGAGGTTTTCTGACCATTGTGTGTGTGTGTGTGCATGTTGGTGTGTGTAGGAGGCGACGGCGTCATCGGTGGTGTCGTGCAGTCAGGAGAAGGAAGGGGTGCCGGAGAAGAACCTGCCACACAGCCCCGTCCAATCAGAGAGAGAGGCGCTGCTAGTCGGTACGTTGACAAAAACATTGCCATGGCGACCGCGCCACCATCACAGCACATGTAACACACCGTGGGATTGAAATAAAATAAAATAAAATAAATAATAATAATATAATAAAGGGCAAAATAAAGTGTGAGCCCTGTCACAGAATCTTATTGAAGACCGAAGTAGACTCAATTTACATGACCTCATGTTCCATTGAAGGCATATCATAAAGTAGATAAATGTACTGGAGCTGTTACAGTACAACTGCTACAGCCCATTCATAAAGCAGAGTCCATTTTGAAGACCGGTAGTTTTCGCGTCCGTCATCGTCGGAGGAATCGATCCAAACGGCCCCTACTCTCTGCGGCTCTGAAGTGAGCGCCTGGGACTGTCGTTTCTGTTTGTCACCGCGGAGCCCCAACCCCCCCCCCCCCCCCCCCCCCCCCCCCCCCCGACGCAATGCCCAGCGCGCAGGTGTCGTCGCAGGCCTACCGCCCGCCATAATCGGCCCGATAATCGACTATCCAAATCCTGATTAGCCAGAGCCCTGCCGTGGCTCCCCCCCAACCTGAGTGAGGCAGCGAAGGCAGGTACTCACCAGAGGAGGAGGAAGAGGAAGAGGAGGAGGAGGAGGAGGAGGAGGGAGACTCTCTGCTGGAGGAGGATGCCTCGCCGAGGGAGCAGATGTTTTTAGACAGGCTGGGGGGAGCTCGGGGAGTAGGGGGGGCTTCTGATTAGACCAAACAGCCTCCTAGCTTTTATTAAACACTATAATTCACAGCCCGGTTGCGCAGGAGCCACTTAAAAGGAACTCAAACACCCGTTTCCCTGTCGGTGAGTGAAGGCATCCCAGTACCCCCACTTTATACCCTATGATTTACACCGAATTGACTCTGCTTTATGAATGGGCTGTAGCGCAACAGTTACAGTCGATTTAATCTACTTTATGATATACTGTCAATGGAACATGAGGGAATGTAAATGGAGTCTACTTTGTTGTAATATATATGGATCCTGACCTGCACTTTATGCTATAGTATCTATTGGTCCTGAATAACATCACGTTGAGTCTACTTATCGGTATGTCCCCCACTGTGCATGTATTCAAGTTATCGTCTCACTCTATATGTATAGTTGTATCAAACGTAACGTCTCACTCTGGTAATTGGTATTCAAGTGAATTTCTCACTCTGGTTTTATTTAAGATAACGACTCACTCGATTGATTAGTATTCAAGATAACCTCTCACTCTGTTAATTAGTATTCAAGTGAACGTCTCACTCTGTTGATTAGTATTCAAGTGAATGTCTCACTCCCCCCCCCCGCCCTGTGCTCTCCTCCAGGTATCATCTCCACGTTCCTCCATGTCCATCCGTTCGGGGCCAGCATCGAGTACATCTGCTCCTACCTCCAGCGGCTGGACACCAAGGTAAGCCCCCCCCCCCCCCCCCCAGGCCGGAGGCAGACAGAGGGGCGCCCGGCAGCAGACTCCCCCCCCCCCCCCTGGTCAATAGCAGTTCTCACGTCCTAGCCTTTCTGAGCGCCTGTGTCTCTCCTGGTTCGGCGAGGGAAGAGCACGCGCAAACACCTTCCAGCAAAAGTAAAAAAAAAGTAAAAGTGCCCAGAGTGTTTGGGAGACTTAGTGGGACCGAACCGGGAGCTTTAGGTCACAGTGTACTTTTCAGAAAACCGCTGCCGTCACAAGTCTCGTTCACCCAGTCAACCAATCACAGAACATGTCAGCTGTCAAACGAGCATTTTGCTTTTCGGACAAAAAGAGGCAGGCTGTCGCAACGAACGGTTCTACAGTCAGTCCGCTTTCACAAATCCCAAACCGTAACCGTTATCCGTTATCTTTACCGTGTTGAGCTGCCAACGAAGGAGCCAGCGTGGCCAGTTGTCATGGGAACAGTAAACAAAGCACAGATGTGCAGCATTTTAATCAATGCCCCAGCCATCCATCCAAGTGCCTCCCAGTGCCTCCCAGTGCCTCCCACTGCCGTGCCAGCACAGAGAACGCCAGAAATACACAAAGCTCTGTGGACACAGGCCCAAACTCATGTGTTGCGTGGAGAGTCGTCACTTCACAGTAACCTGGATCCGGGTAATGCCAATGTGTCCAAGGTGCCCTCTTTATTTCCCCCCCGTTTGTTCAAACATTGATTCATCTGCCTAGGCATATCCATCGCCATGGAACGAGCAGGTACCCATCAAACTGGTTTTTTGGTCCATCAAATCCAGCTTGTCTCATTTCTTCCCAAATAGTTTGGGTAATTGGAAATGGCCAAAGTTAAATTGCATCAAATTGGACTGCTGCCTGTGTGTACAAACCAGGGGATCACTTTAGAAGGAGCGCGCGTGTGTGGGTGCGTGCGCGCGTGCGAGCCTGCGTGCGTGCGAGCCCACGTGACACACGCCTGTCGCGCCGCTGGCTGTCACTCGGAGGGGCCGCAGAGCTTCATAAGGCTCGTCTGGGAGGGGCCGTTTAGCCCCCAGGAATAGAGCCGTGGCCTCACCCAGTGTCTGTCCATCGCTGCAGCTAGACCCCTGCCGCCACCGCCGCCACCCCCCGCCGTCTCTCTCTCCTGCTCTGCATAAACCAAGCACAGCGTCTGGATGACGTTGGAAAACCGAGCACTCTCTCTCACACGCACACATAGACACGTACGACGCACCCACGCAAGCTGTCTGGCCGAAACCCTGCCAAACCAAATTAACGACGAAGGCTTCATGTGCTCACGGACAGACATCCTGTCGTGGGCCTCCTGTAGGGCTGACGCAGGGGCCTTTTGTAAGCCAAGGTGGCCCCGCTGTGCGGTGTGAGACCTCGGGCTCAGGCGAAAGCCCCTTGAAGCCCTTCGTACATTTAATCTCCGTTTCCAGAGAAACTAAAGCGCTTCACACAGGTAACAGTGCAGAGTGGAGCAACTAATGATAACCTGATTTACCTTCGACTTAACACGGAGGGATATTACATTGTCGGAAATGGAAGTGTAACACGATGTTCGCACACGATGCATGTCAATAAATGGGATTTTATTGTTATCCGGCGAATGTACTAAACTAAAGCCGAACAACACCACCACATAGAGTAGTTCAGAACTTAATGTAGCCCGAAGCATAGTTTCAAGGACTTATGGCCGGCCTGTCTGTAACCGAGACTAACCTGAGTTGGATCGTTTAATGTGGCACTTAAATAATCATTCTGCCGACCCACTCAGGCGCCAGGAACAGCCCGCTCTTGAGGAGCCATTTTAAATCCATCATCGCCCTTCAACGCCAAACCGATGGTGATCGATATCTCCATCGGGGAAACCGTATTACCGAGTCTGCTGCATGTGATAAGATGCAGAGGAAACTCTCCCCCCCGCCTCCCCCTCCCCCACCCCCACCCCCACGCACAAGCCGACACACCACAGGCTTTGAGTCTCAACCCCGACCGCCCCCGCATCACGCAGGCAACAATACACGTCTTGTCGTCGATCTAGGTTAGATCCAGATCCCGTGATCCTAGGCTCCCTTCCCCCTATCCCTCTCTTGTCTTTCTACCCTGCCTCCTCCGCTCTCCCTTCCCCTCCTCACCGCACTCACCAGCCGTGGGCCAAGAACAGCAGCTAGGGCGGCCACCCTGCCCCCGTGCTCTACCATTGATCGGAGGCTCACACGGCGGGCTCCGGCAGTCGGCCTTGGGTTTGTTTAGCGGAGCTCCCGTCCAGCAGAGTTCAGGGACTCGCTCCCTCCTGCTGCTCCTTAACACACTGCCCACCGCGGAGCTCTTAGGGGGCATGCCTGCAGCCACTTCATCTGAGAAACGAGAAACAAGCAGCGGTCAGGAAAATCGCTCATCTCTCTCATCCCGTGTGTCTCTCTCTCTCTCTCTGTCTGTCTTTCTCCGTCTGTTGCAGCTCACCCAAAAGGCTGCTTGACTCATTTTCACAGCTTCACATCTCGCGCATAGGAAAGAACAGAACATCTCACACCAGCCTTTTGGGTTTCGTTGTGTATGCAAGTGTGTGTCAGCACTTGAATGCGTTTTTTCGCATGCGTCAATCTTCCCCACCCACCTACTCCACCAAACACACATCAAACCGCCCAGAGAGGGCTGGCGACATCACTCGATGGCCGGCCCGACAAACGCTGCAACAACAACAACACGACTCCAATCCTCTCTGCTTATCTGAGCGCCCCACACACACAGCCCCATTGTGTGCCCTGACAACAGCCCTCATATCTCCACCACGGACCTTAATGCTCCCAGACAGCATCAGAAGAGTCCTACTCTAGAACGCTTGCCATTGGCTGAAACTGCCGCGACTCCTCCCTCCTTCTCCTCGCCACCTCAGCATCACACTGATGGCTTGAGGTCGTCTTGGAAGTGTGAGCCATCTCAGGAAACCTTTATGCTGGTGCTTTACTTCAAGCCCCCGGGTTGCAGTGCCAGTGCTGAACATGCAGTTTGAACGTGCCAATGAAATGGGAAATTGCGATGTCTGTGTTATCGTTCTGTTAATCATAAAGTGTGTGTGTGTGTGTGTGTGTGTGTGTGTCCTCACACAGATCAACACCGGTGAGGTGGAGTCCCTGTTGTCGCGGCTCCCCTGCACCTTCAGACAGGAGTTGTCGGGCGTCGGAGCCAGCCTGGAGAAGCGCTGGAGCTTCTGCGGCTTCGAGGGCATCAGAAGCACGTCGTAGGCCCCCGGGGCCCTCAGGACATTGGCTCAGCGAACACAGGGAGGGGCCCACGGAGAGAGAGCCCCGTCGACGTCAGCAGACACACCGTTTTTTGAGCTTTTTCTGCAGGGGCGGACATTGCTACGGACGCATCGAACAGCCAGTGCTTCATACCAAATCTCCACCAGACACGAGGGACTTTGCGTCGAGCACAGAAAATCGTAGAAGGATGTACGACGATCGCTCTGTGTGTATGTGTGTGGCCCCGAGGGATGAACGCAAAGTGTTTGCGTTCGGGAAAGACATTGTTTTATTTGAGGATTGGTCGTTCCTGAATCTGAAGTTTGAGGAGCAGATTAGTAGTCATCGCCGCGGAGCAATAAGGGCGACCAAAACATGTATCACATCACTTTAGTGAGAGAGTCCATGAAAATACAAAATATCTTTAGATATATCGGCTATGTACATGTCACAGAGGAGCGCGAAATGCGTTTATTATTTAAGTACAGCCCTCATGGGTGGGGTTGCGATATTCGACCGTCACTGATTGGCTCGGTTGTGCTGTCAGTCCGGGTCAGGACTACAGGGCCACCCAGGGAGTAAATCAGGGTCTGCACTGACCCGCCCACCCCACACCCCTGACCCCACCGACAGTTCCAGTGTCACACTCTTCTCTTTTGCGGTTCCTGGTTTGTAAAAATAAATCAAAATGAATATATTTCTTCATTTTCTGTAAAGGCTGTTAACAGTTGCATAGAACCATTTGTTGTTATACACTGTAAATGCTTGGATATTTTTGATTATAAAAAAAGTTTTAAAAAGAATAACCTCTTGTGTGTAGATATAAGCGAGGGGGGAGGGGTGGGGGGGGGAGACAACAAGAACGAAACCAAGTGCAGACTTCAAAAACAGCCCTTCACCAAGAGATCAAACCCTGCGGAGGAAATACAGCCCACTGTCTCGCGCTGAGTAAACCCTCTTCAGCATGCCAGCCCCCATCAATCCTGACTGTCACAAGCACACAAGGGCCGCTCTCCACTCCTCTCTCTGCAGTCCGCCTGTGCCTGAAGGCCACCTCCTCCGGGGCAGGCTGTTGTTGCTCTAGTGCCCCCCCCCCCCCCCCCAAGGCGTTAGAACCTTACACAAGTCTGAATCTGTCCCTCTAAAGCAATTACCTGCCCCAGCTCACACATGTACAGCCCAGCCACGCTTCACCTGGAAGCACATCTACGGGAACGCCTTAATGAGTTAATTAAAGAGAGAGGAGGGGGGGGGGGGGGGGGGGGGGGGGGAAGGAGAAGGAGAGGGAGAGAGAGAGGGAGAGAGAGGGGGAGGGAGGGAGATGAGTGGTCTCCGCTTTTAAAAGAAGAAGATATCTCTGAGGAGCAGCACTAAAGGAGTCTTCACAAGCATGCCCCGGTATATCTTATGTTCCTTGGCGGGGCTGTTTATCAGCCTACTCGCTCCACCCGAGTTGCTCAGGGAGCCAAAGGTCTATTACACGGGCTTTCCTCTCATCTGCATCCTCTTGTCTCCGCAGACGATGCTTTTAAACATTAACGTTCGACCCCGTCAGCACACTTGTGCTTAAATGAGTTAATAGCTAATGAGCATGTTGTGGCCCTGCCGAACGCTCGACTTCTGTGTTTATGCATTTGTCCGGCGTTTTATCCATCTGTTATTAACGGAAGTGGTCTGAAAGGACACCGGACTCACGTGGGTGTAAAACAAACGCCTGTAGTAGTGTAGTGTAGCATTTAACTTTTAAAACGTCCTCCTCTGCACATAGAGACAATCCTCAAAGCAACACGGTGAATTACTCGGTTCACTCGCTGCCCACACCCAGGTTATCTGTGGACAAAGGAGCTCTGATGATACCTTTGCAAATGAATAAGCCTGCCCACACCTCTCCACACACCCCCGGCCACATTTCATCTCTTTCCCACCGACAAAAACTAATTAGGCTATGGTAAAGGAAACATTTTCTTTTTTTTAAATATTGTCATTCCCTTGAGGTTTTTAGAGGGAGCCATTTATAATTCAACTGTTGTGCAGCTGTTCGTTTAGGCAGGCACGCATGTGTCGCTCGTCTTGTTTTATGAGCGCAGATCTCTCGTCTCACCGAGCGGGGAGAAGCACTAATTAAGTCCACCAGCATGCCTCGTGTAAGGCCCCCTCGGTCTCCTCTCGCCGCCCTTGTCTTTGTGTTCCTCTCATCGTTAATGTGATGCAAGGTATATTACGGTAAAACGCGTTCAAGGGCGCGGCACATCCTGCTACCGGCAGCGCACGAAAACACGCAATTGAAAATCAGTTCCACTTTATGAAATAAAGGAGGAGAGGAGAGGCGTCTAAAGATATCCTTAAGCACCTGGCCTTGTTTATCAGACACACCCGACCTGAATAATGTGGTGTCCCGGTGTTCCGCAAGAAAATGTCAGGAAATACGTTTTCCGAGAAGCACGATTATGCAGGTCACGTTGTAGGAAGCCGTAATTGGACATGCGGAGATAAGCAGGTACTTACGGCTGCGTCATTATGCCTGATATTCCTAATTACCGCCGGTCCCTCTCATGTTTCAGACGGAGAGCGATTTGATTCGCGTTATAATGATTGCGGATGCCCTTGAGTGAGCAGGTGAAGGCATTTAACTTGTTTGTGCATAGGAAGGGGCCTACAGTCTAACGATGGAGCATCCGCATTAACCATGTTTGGCCTATTTGGAAATGGGAACGAAGGAAGACAATAACTTTCAGATGAAGGCAAACTGGGTCTAATAAGCAGGCCCGTTATGTGTTCAGTTTTCATCGTTTAAAGAAGTCAAAAGGTTTAATTTTAGTCAGCAGTCTTCATTTTTCCCACGTTTCAGTTGCAAATCCAAGGGCATGGGGTTGCGAGTCAACAGCTCCCTCTATTGGCCAGTCTCAGAATAATGACAATCCCCGCGATTCCTTAGTAATTCTGCCAGGGCCATTATCCTGTGACAGCTGGATTGGGATAATGACATTGATTGATCGGCTCACTCAGAATCGCTCTCAATAAACGCGGCGCTGGGTTCATTAATTTATATATGCATGGAACTAAAGGGCCTTAAAATCACTTCATTTCCCAAGGTGCCTTCCCTGCAGCGACTTAAGCACAGCAGCACCAGTAGCGATCAAGCCTGGAGGCTCTTGGAATGCTCTCTTAGAGAGTGAGGTCTATGGAGCGTCAGAGGTAGAACTAAAGAGATTCCTACTCCCCTGAGGATTATTCATCCAGAGGGTGGCGAATCTCGCTTTCTACCATGTTTTGCTTTGCTTCCAGCCCCAAATATGTTCTTAGAATCCCAGCCTCTCGCTTTAACCCAGAATGAGTGACAGGTCTAAACATTGCTGTGGCGGACTGTTATTTCATTTAGATTAAATTCTTTATTTTCAATTGCGCAGGATGAACTCGCATGCAGATTGCCAGTTCTGTATCTGCAGCTCTGCTTGGAAAGAGTGTGTTGAGCTGTCCTTGAGCAGGACACTTAGCCCAGCACCGGGAATGGTGCAGGGGTACAGATTGAAGTCGACACTCCAATCCTTGTGTTTACTGTGTGTGTTGAGGCATTGGCCATAAAGCGCATTTAGTCGCCTTTAGTGGGAGAGAAGGAGAGAATGCAGTTGATTCTCTCCTTCTCTCTCCCTACTTCTCTCTATCTGTTTCTAACCCTCCCCCCCACACACACACACGCACACACACACCCAACACCACCACCAAGCCAACCCAAAGACAAGGGGATTAGTTGGTGCAGGAGGGGAATGATGATGTTCTCTATACATTACCTGCTGATGTCCCGGAGATTCGATCCAAAAGCCATATACTTGTTCTGCAGCTTGTCTGGGAGGAATCTGCTTGGCAATGGATTCCAATGCAATTAAGGTCTGTGCTGCTGGCATATGTGCACCATTAGTTTGGGAAATCAATGGCCTGATCAGATGCTAGGGTTATGTGTTTATAAAGGAGCCAGGACGGCACAGCCTACAGCCAGGCTACTTGGGACAGAACTGCCTCTCTCTCATGAAGTATGCCTGCTTCCGATACTGATGTATGCATGGACTGACCTTTAGCTAAAGAATAAAAGCCTTTTGCACACACAGCAATTATCTCTTAAGATGCTGAAGCTCTGGGTGGGAAAGTTAAGTTTTGTCCATTAAAAATGCATTGGGTTGCTGTACTGTTACCGGGGAAACGCGTCTGCTGTAGTTGGCATGTCATAGTTGAGGATGGCAGCAGCTTAATGTGATGCATGCATGCGCTTTGTGAATTAATTCATAATAGTTTAAAACCTAATCCCGTATAATTAGCTTCCAATTTGTTTTTCTGCTTCTGCTTACAAGAACCATTTCATGCAAAACTATGAAGACAGATTTGTTTAAATAACGTAGGGCAATATAAATTATATAAAATATTGTGTATTATAAATTGGAATTATTTGCTACGTTTTGTTGGATTCTGACAGTAATATATGTTGTGTTGTCGTTTGTAGCAGAAGACCACAGGGGTGCACGCTTGAAGAATACTTGAGTAAATTTGCGAATAACTGGTGTTCTGAAATGATACTTTTAAACCTCCTAATCAAACCCCAGGTGACTATTTCTCTGGCGCCTCACAAACTGATGCTGCTGTTTTCTCAATACTAAACGCTGCTCTGTTCTAGACAATAATCCCAGCCTCCATCTATCTTCTCCCCGCTATCCTATTGGGAGAAACCCGGCCGCACCGTTATACAAGGAAGGACTCCATTCACTGGGTGAACTCGGAAGCCACGCTAGAGTTGAATCTGTCATTAAATCTGCAACGCCACCAGGCTCATCCTAAAGCCTTCCGACTCCTTGCTGCACACTTTCATCAGTCTCCCAGGGACGGGCTCCAGCAAAATCAACAGTGACAACCACTGAGCTCTTCTTAACGCATGGGCGATCTCTTATTAAAGCCGATTGGTAGTCAACCTCTAAGCCCCGGTCCCCACAGAAGAAGGGGAAGGGGGGGCTTCCACAGTCCGTGGTCGACGGCGAGGCGGGATGGTGGAGTCACTGAGGCGAGGTGTGCTAGTCGTTTGGGCCGTGTTGCGACACAGTCAGGGGCCGCACTGCCGTATCGACCTCTCTCTCCGAACTTCATCAGGGAACTAAACCGGTGAAGTGTGGTGGGGCTTGAGCACACCCCACCGGCGCTCTCAGGGACCCATGTGACTACAACATAAAATGTTTGCCTCTTCCCTGTTGAGTCCTCTTCCTTGGAGTCGGAAATCAGGCTATTGCTTTAAAACGCAACAAGAACTTTGCAGCAGCCCTGCAGGTCTTCTGTTCATGGTCGTGTCACGTGCCACAATGTCCACATTTTCCCTGTAGGTAAACGAGTTGACAATGTTTCTATAAAGTTTTTCTTCTGTTAGTAGGAGGGGACCTCGATCCCTTTGAAAGGGCCGTGACTTTAGACTGAAGGGGTTGCATATATTCATTGGAAAAGCTATGGAACAAGAAAGATTTATATTGCAGCAAATGCTCCCAACAACCTTTGCTTACAATGTTTTAATCTGAATAAGTAATCAAACTTAAAAAAGAAGGGACACTTGGGACTGCTTTAATCGCAATCAATCCAGTGCGCCCCGAACTGCAGAAGTAGTTAAGGAACGAGTATCGATGGAAAATACCTCATTCCTTCATCACTCCAAGTGATAATAAAGAAATAATTTCTTCCCTGCAAACAACCAAGCCGACATTTAAATCAATGACCTCCCTAATAGTGCTGCCTGCTAGGATGAACTCCAGTATAATAATGTCTGGGGTAAATACCTGAAAATACAACATGACAAAAATAATCCATTGTTCTGACATCAAACAACTATAGCCTCAACCCCCCATAAGTATCCCGAGATACGGATAGGAATAGGGATAAGAATAGGGAGAGGATTAAGGAGAGGGATAGGGATACGGCTAGGGATAGGAATAGGGAGAGGGACAGGGATCTCCGGTTGTATACCTCCTCATTTGCCAGCATACAGCAGGTTTCCCTGCAGTAAGGTGAGCCCGGCCTGTCGTCCGGTGGTGGTTTATTCATCGCCTTTCCACCGTGTGTCAGAGATTTGCCATTAAGTCAGCGGATGGATAAGGTGTCTCTGAAGAAAGGCACACTGCATACAGCCATGTTCCAGGGAGCCAGCCCATGGTCCTGGCGCTATTCCATAGCCGGGTTTGATATACTGCTGAGTGAGACAGGCCTATATCTGACCTTTTTGTCCACGTGGAACAATCCCGTTTATTTCCGGTGTGGCCTTGAAAACCCGCCTTTGTTAGGATTTTAATTGCCTGTCTTCTCCATTAGCGTGGCGGGGCTTGAGACCCAAGTGGGTTCGAGATGATGCATGCTTGTGGTGAAATGCATTTACCCAAACAATGCGTTTACATCAAAAGCCCTGTCATCAGACATCTTTCCCGGGCTAAAATGGGAGACATCACATCAGTCACTCCTCCGATGTATCTAATTACGAACAGAGAAACCCAAGCCGCAAGAAGTGGATCAGCCCACATAGGTTGACAAACTGCAGACACGGTTCAGTCTGTAGCTGACGGGGAGTGAAGCTTTAGGAAAGACGTCCCACAGAACTGTTTACATCCACGTACCAAAAATGATTTTTGATTTTGAATGACCAGTGTTTTTTGTAGATTTCTATCAGGACTAATCTATGTGTAAAGTGTAATGTAGCAAGCCATGCACCATATGTTGTCAGCGTCTTAATGAAGTAAACTATAGGCTATACCAATTAATTATAAAAATATATATATAATAATTGACGATAGGCGGTAGACCTACAGAAAATATCTGTTTCTAATTTAAGAAAATTATCGAGCACGGTTCATCAACAGGGGTCAGTCGCCCTCCTTGCTTGACAGCCACAGCACCCAAGTCGGCCCGCGGGGGGCGTTCCTATTTGAGGTGGTCTCACGTCCCAACCTACTGCTACGGTTTCCATATACCATTCTGGTAACATGGTAGCCTACATTAGTGCATTAGGTAGACTTACACACAATAGGCATTCACACGCTGGTCAAATGCTTTCTCTTGGTTTTCGAAGTAGTGGTTCCTTAGGTGAAATTCGCGGAATATTTCCAACGAAACACCATAAGCCTATTTTACCAACGACGTTAAATAAACACACCTTATCAGAGATCCTTCACAGTAGAAACTCAAGGTCTATAGCCAACAAAAAAACAACAACGACTAGCCTACAGGGGGAATTCATATTTGACTAAGTAAACCTCCAATGAAGAGTCGTCATCTACTGATAAGACTGTAGAAGAGTCCTCGATTTGAATTGAAGAAATCATTCAATATAATCGAAATGTGGATGCAAGGTGAGGAGGACCGGGTCAGTGCCTGGTGAGGACCCCCCCGCCGCAAAACACAGAGGCCTCCCCGGCTCCCCCCGAAGAGCAGCCTGCCCGCTGCTCTTCGGGGACAACGCTCCTTCAAAACCCGGCGTGTGCCTCATCTCCGCGTTCCTAGGGCGACAACACAAGCACGCCCATTGGTCAATCCGTTCTGACGTCAGCGAAATATCGGGAATTCCTCTCCCCGCGGTTATTAGTGAACTGGAGGTGAGCAGCAGCAACTTATTCCAGGCACACAACAAGTACACATCTGAACGGACCCAGACGTGCAGCCTTCAGAAAGGGCCACCGCTGTCTGTCAGCCCCTCTCGCTCCGGGCGATCATGTGTTCGCGGCCCATTGGAGCGTCCACGGAGGTACAGCAACAGGTTTAATGGACAACTCAAAAAGAGTTGCTCCACCTCTTCGCCATCCGTTCCTAGTCATAGCTGTTCAGGATCTAAGAAGGGCTCTGCTCAAGTGACTCCAAGAGTCACGACTTGCATGTAAGTGTATTTTTCGAAATGAAAACCTGTCTCTTCTGTGTAGTGCTGACCCATCAACTAGTTGCCTTGTTGTTGTTTTTTAACCCATGGTGATGACATCCCAGTCTACCGGTTGGTTTGACGGGCGAAGTGGCTTTCTGGAGGAGCGTGTGAGTGCTCCTGTTTTTAACTCTCGCGTGTAGATCATGTGCGTGTGAGCTGAGATCATGTTACACTGACCCGGACGTAGCCTGCTTGGCAGCAACCGCAACAAAGTATAAAGATGATGGGGTCCCAACCAACAGTATCCTTTTATCAGCTCAAAACAATCAATACAACTCCTGGAGCTGCTAACCCACAAGAAAATAAAAGCAATTTAAACAGAAGGAAGTTATTTTCTTTTCAGTATTTTCTTTTTGTATCTGAAAACTCCAATGTCAAGGAAACTTGAGAAAAATAGCAGGCAAACATCTCCTGAAAGATAGCGCAGAATAGTTAGCAGCCTTGTGTCAAACTTCACAGTGTGTGTGTGTGTGTGTGTGTGTGTGTGTGTGTGTGTGTGTGTGTGTGTGTGTGTGTGTGTGTGTGTGTGTGTGTGTGTGTGTGTGTGTGTGTGTGTGTCCTTCTGCGGGACCTCTCATTCAACTGTGCTCCTTCCCACTCTCTACCCCCAAAGCCCTGCCACTGTGCATGCCCGTTGCAGTGTGTTTAAATATCTGTAGCGCAGTACAGTGTATACAGCAACCGCTCACACACTCGGGGCTGTTGCGTCAATGCCGGCTCTCAGGTTAAACTTGTTCAGCGAGAGTCTGGAAAATGTCCACACAGCCAGGGACACCAGCCACCGTGAGCACGTGTGGCCTACCCCTCTTCCGTTCCCGGAGGGCTCAGTTTCCCCTGGCGTACTGGGTGTGTGTGTGTGTGTGTGGGGGGGGGGGAATCAGTGACAGCGTGTGAGAGTGAGAGAATTTGACGGCGGCTCAAACCAGCATCTCCCTCTAAACGCCCTCTGAGCTCCGCGGCAGGTAGAGTGGCGTCTTTAAGTAGATAAGTGCTTTAGCGGTGCGTCTCGGCGTGGGGCCCAGAGCTCTGACCAAGGTGACTGCTAGGCTCAGTCCCCGGCCCCCACAGCGTGATTCAGCAGAACGCTGTGTGTGTGTGTGTGTGTGTGTGTGTGTGTGTGTGTGTGTGTGTGTGTGTGTGTGTGTGTGTGTGTGTGTGTGTGTGTGTGTGTGTGTGTGTGTGTGTGTGTGTGCGCTATCACTGGGGGGCTGGGTCAGGGGTCTCCTATTGATTCGCCTCCCCGGTGTGCCTTCAAAGAGCCCACTCCTCAGAGAGTTCCCCCCCCCCAGAGCCTCTGAGACTCGGAGAGCCAAACTACTGATGAATTATTGATGTTTGTGTGTTTTCATCGTTCGTTTTTTATTTATCCTAAGTGACAGCATGGCTGTGATGCTGACAGTAGGTGTTATTTATACATGTGTGTGTTCTCTCTCTCTCTCTCTCTCTCTCTCTCTCTCTCTCTCTCTCTCTCTCTCTCTCTCTCTCTCTCTCTCTCTCTCTCTCTCTCTCTCTCTCTCTCTCTCTCTCTCTCTCTCTCTCTCTCTCTCTCTCTCTCTCTCTCTCTCTCTCTCTTCCCCCCCCCCACAGGGCAGCCATGTTCCCTGATGCCCTGGAGTCGGCGGGGTGTGTGGAGGGCCTTCCCCTGTCCTACCCCGACTCCCTAGCGGAGGTAGAGGATGCAGAGGCCCTGGAGAAGGAGCCCAAGAACCGGGGCCGGTACCGACACAGCCTGCAGCTGCTCAAGCCCTTCAGGATCACGCACAAGTAAACAAGCCTCACATCCGTCGATGTAGACTGTCGCGTATCAGACCACCGAGTCATGAGCCTGACTGCCTGACGAACCTAGGAAAGGCTTGGCCCTTAGGGAAGGAAAACCTGATTCCACACACACACACACACACACACACACACACACACACACACACACACACACACACACACACACACACACACACACACACACACACACACACACACACACACACACACACACACACACACACACACATTGTGCTGTCACGTTGTGTAAATACCCTCACATATGTATGTACACACTTGCTGTACATGCACGTTCGTCATTAGCTGTGGCTTGAGGGCTGTGAGCGAGATAAGGGCTCTTATCCCCCATCAGCAGACCTCTCTGTCGGAACACGTGAGGTCTGATAGCCTGCACCGCCATTTTGGACATCACTTCCTCAGATTTTGTGAAGAGCATGTGAATGACTGTGCAAACATATTCGGCCATGTTTGATCTATCATGAGGGGAAAGACTTTTTCAACCCAGCCTCGTCTCTCTCTCTCTCACTCTCGTTCACTCACTCACTCACTCACACTCTCTCTCGTTCTCACTCTCCCTCACTCACTCACTCACTCACTCACTCCCTCCCTCACTCACTCACTCACTCACTCACTCACTCACTCACTCACTCACTCACTCACTCACTCACTCACTCACTCACTCACTCACTCACTCACTCACTCACTCACTCAAGTGCCCCCCCCACCAAGTTCCCATGTTGTTGTGATCCATAGCACCTAACCCCCCCACCCCCCCGCCCCTATTTGTTGTTGACCTGCAGACACCAGCACCCAGTTGACAACGCAGGGCTCTTCTCCTTCATGACCCTCCACTGGCTCACCCCGCTGGCGCTCAAGGCCTACCGCGCGTCCAGCCTGGGCATCCACGACGTCTGCGGCCTGTCGTGCCACGAAGCCGCCGAGACCAACTGCCAAAGGTGAGCTCAGGATACCCCCAAGAGCGGGGGCATGGTTGGTGACAAAGTACTCTGGATTCGGATCCATGGCTTTGGTTGTTGTAATAGTGTGAGAAAGTGTTGCGTCAACGTTTCAAGCAAACACTTTTTTTGTATGATTTGTTTTTTTGGGCGGATTTCCAACACAGTTACTTATCTACAGAATAAGAAATGATTCTGAATATGTGAGTCCACTAATGGAATCTGCTCTACTAGCTAACTAAAATATCTATTTAACCATGGTAGTGTTTATATCATGAGGATTTAGAACTCTACCCAGTGTACTTATTTACTTACTTTTTTTTAAGGGCCTTGTTATTTATTCTTCCACTCTTTGAGGCGTGGTTGTATTTGAAGCATCCATTACGTTTGGTGCTGTTACTCCCACCCTGAATGTTTTCTAAATCAAAGGTCAACCGACGGGATTACCCAGTTTGGTAAATTTTGAAACCCTAATGTATGAGATTGACTGATGTGGCAGCTCAGGACCAACACAAGCACCCCCTGAAGTATGCTTGGGGGGCTTAAGAATCCTTAGACCCCTCCAGGTGGGACCATTGTTGCACAATAGATGAGGTGTGTGTGTGTGTGTGTGTGTGTGTGTGTGTGTGTGTGTGTGTGTGTGTGTGTGTGTGTGTGTGTGTGTGTGTGTGTGTGTGTGTGTGTGTGTGTGTGTGTGTGTGTGTGTGTGTGTGTGTGTGTCCTCTGTCCTGAAGTACATACAATTTCCAGAAGCCTTGAATCATAATAGTAGTACAATAGTTGACATTCTGGGTAAAACTCAGATCCTCATAAAAACCAGGATGACTCCTCCTCTAAACACTACATGAATGTACTGTTGTACGCGTGTGCCTGCTAATAACAAAGAGGCTTACATTCATGTCGCAAATAATGGACCATTGTGCAAGCTTGTGTGTGTGCACCTTATCTCTATGTAGGTGTGTCCTCTGCTGTTTGTCCATGCGTGTCTGAACATATGTAGGAAGTCTTTGTAGCTGGGGCATCAACAGAGGAACATCAAGCCTCCAGCCTCCAGCCCAATAGAGTGGAGATGGGCCCACACACACATGGTGTCCAATAATAGAGAGGATTAGAGATTAGGGTGAGCGTGAGTCCGGCGACTGTGTGTTGTTACGTCACTAACACGACTACCCGTTGTGCACCTGTGCCTCGCTCTCTCTCGCACACTCGTCAGAGGACTCTATGAACATCATCTGAGGCCCCAGGTTCAAATCATTGACTTAAAGGGGAAATCCTTGCACATCTGCCAGCTGTCCTCTGGCCAAGACACGGTACAGAGCGCGCTGATTGTAACAAACATGACGTCAGCAAGACACCGTTGGTGCTGTAGGATAGGTGGATTTATGTTCATTACGCAATAGAGGAAGTATCCTCGTGCACTGTGCTCCCGTGTCTGTGCTTGTACCGTAACAGTTGCTCTCATCGGATCTATTGATTTTTAAATCTTTATTTTAACTAAGAAACTGGAAATGTGAATCCCCTGTGCACTTGTTGTCTCTTTTTCCCGGACTCCAAACTAACATCCGATGACGCATATGTTGTGATGTTCTGGGTTCAATCATCCCCGCAGGGAGAGTGAGAACAGTGTCTCCCGTAAACTCCTTTTTAATACGATGTCTGCGAGGTCTCTGAACCACAAACTTGTACCCTTAGTGTGCGGTGAGTCAGTAGGAGGGCGAAGGCCTGATGTGGATGTGTCTGGACTTGTACTACAGGTGTTTGCATGGGCCATCCACTGCAGTCCATTTGCATGACGTGTTCCACCCCAACGTTTGCGAGATAAGGGGAATGGTGTAGGATCTTCTTGGCAAGGGTGGCTGGAACACTGCAGAGGGCTTGGCTTTGTGTTTACATAGCCAGGACAGTTATGCAACCCAACCGCCTAGGAGAGGATCAGAGAGGGGGGAGAGGAGGGAGGGAGAGTCCTGGGAGAGTTGACACTTGAGAGTGTGCAGTGAGGTGCAAACCATCAATGCGATGTCTTGGTTTACACACTCTGGGAAAGCCGTCCTCGTGTCTATTTGTTTGCTCTTTCAGACTCTGAGAGTTCTGCTCCAATCAAAACACTCCAGTCCAGCTGGAGGTAGATGGGCTCTCGGCTCAGATTGGACTGGTGTTGTTCAGAGCTTAAGGAAAGTTGCCAGACAGGAAAACTGTTAAAAAAAACAAGTTTTATAAGAAAGTTCTTGACTTTCTTTGTATTTCAACCAGACTTTACTTGGGTTTTTGAGCTACACCGGGTAGATGTTTGTAAGGCTTTCCAATTTCATTATAGTAGTTTCATTATTGTTGTTTGTTGTAGTATTTTTTTGTATTGTATTCAATGAATGTTTTATGGATTGCTCACAGTTAAAAAATATCCATCCATCCATCCACCCATACGTGTATATATGTACGATTAAAAGAGACTGACTGCAGATCCCACTTCCTAGCACTATTTCACTCAGGAATAACGAGCAGCGCTGTGCACTGGGAGTGGGTCGGCCGGTCGCTCAGTCCCTGATACCATTTTAATAAAACCATTAGGGCCTAAACGAGCCTCAGCAGCTGTGCTCCACACTGCCTTTATAGAGTCGTTAGCAGCCATGCATTCGGCCGACAAGATACGTCGGCCCCTTTATGGGACATTATGCGGCGCCACCGCGGCATTAGCAGCATTAGCCAGATCTTTTTGCATTTATGGCGGTAATTCCAACAGCCTCGTTACGGATGGTGTCATTCCAACCCGACGAAAAGCCGGCACCTGACCACGGGCCAGCGTGACCTTGTCTCGCGGTGGGGCCGGTGAAGGATGTGGCGTCGGCGTGCGGGGTCGGCGGGTATCGTGTATCTGCCTCGCTCAGCCCCGCGGCTAGCCTTTATTATTTAGCGGTGGTGCGGTGGCGTGCTGCTGAGATTGTTTCCTTCCCCACTGTTTGGTGTTTGTTTTCCCTTCCCCTTTGGACTGCTGTTGTTTGCAATGCAGGCCCGAGTTTTCAGAGCTTCCTCCTATTCTTTCGTGTGTGTGTGTGTGTGTGTGTGTGTGTGTGTGTGTGTGTGTGTGTGTGTGTGTGTGTGTGTGTGTGTGTGTGTGTGTGTGTGTGTGTGTGTGTGTGTGTGTGTGTGTGTGTGTGTGTGTGTGTGTGTGTGTGTGAAGCAGTATCAGCTATGTATGGATATTCGTATTTTCACAAAACACTCATCTCCTCATCATGTCGAAAGTTTGAATCATCCATAATTAGTGTAAATGGACTGCATTTAGCGCTTTTATCCAAAGCGCTTTACAATATTGCCTGACATTCACCCATTGTTGGACACATTCACACACCAACGGCGGAGTCAACCATGCAAGGCGACGGCCATCTCGTCGGGATCAGTAAGGGTGAGGTGCCTTGCTCAGGGACACCTCGACACTCTAGTTCGAGCCGGCGATCTGACTATCCACCTTGTGGTTAGCAGCCAACCCGCTCTACCTCCTGAGCTACTGCCGCCCAAAACGCTGTAGTAGCTTGAAAACCCTTGTCGTCGTGTACATTACAATGCTTCTCGTCTCCGTCCCCAGACTGGAGTCCATGTGGAACGAGGAGCTGAAGAGAGGCGGTAAAGACGGGCCCTCCCTGACCCGGGTTCTCTGGAGGTTCTGCCAGACCCGCATGCTGGTGGCCATCTTCGCCCTGCTGCTCACCATGGTGGCTGGCTTCGTGGGGCCTGTGAGTACCCCTCTCTCTCTTCTCCTCTCGTGCGGTCTGCCGATCGGGGGCCGTTCAGTCGCCGGTTCGAATCCCGAGTCCGACGGTATTTTTAACAGAATCTCTTCAGCCTGTTTCACGCCGGTCTGGAAATTGAAACGAAAATGTAGCGAAGATATAATAACAAAGCCTAGACAGGGAAGCCCACAGCAGGAACACAGATTAGCTGGTTTGTGCCCAGTCACGCTTTGGTCACAAATAGGCCGGGAGGTTTTTTTTTCTGCCAGGATTCTGGCTTTGTGTTCTAATCTTCCTAATAGAACGAAAGAAAGAAGTAATTAATATTGCAACAAAATGCTTACCCTTTTCTTTTTTTTGCTCTTTTGTTTAGAGTTTCCTTGTGCTCAGATGTTTGAATGGAGAGCATTGTTCGTAGGCATGCCTGTTTGTTCTGGGGATGGCTCATTGTACACTACATGCATCCAACGACCGCTAATACCATTAAGTGGATTTGGACGTTGCACCGTGATGTATTGGACTCACATTCCAAGATTTGTTGGCGTTGGAACGGTGCTGTCTGCATATAAGTCCGTTCATATAGACCTAGTGTATCTCTATGGACATCAAAGCTTTTTTTCTTTTCAGTGAGTCAACATTTGAACAGACCTTTTTTATTTGTTCATATATTTCATGTTTTTTACTTTGTTTCGACATTCATTTTCTTTAATTAGTCAGTTCCCTATGTTCCACTCTTCTTTGTTTTCATTTCTCCTCCTCCCCTCTCCTCCTCCATACACCTCCAACCTTTCCCCCTTATCCATTCCCCCCTCCACATCCCCATCCCTCACCTCCATCCCCTCCTCCTCCTCCCCCCCACTAACCTCCCCTCTGTCCCCCCCCCCCTGGCTCTCCAACCCGTGGCCCTGGCTCCTCCCAGGCCCTCCTGGTGCGGGCCCTGCTGGAGTACTCCCAGAGCGTGGAGGGCTGGCTGCCCTACGGCCTGTCCCTGGTGGCGGGCGTGGTCCTCACGGAGCTGCTGCGCTCCTGGTCGCTGGCCCTCATGTGGGCCGTCAACTACCGCACGGCCGCCCGTCTCCGGGGGGCCGCGCTCACCTTCGCCTTCCACAAGATCCTCCGCCTGCGCAACACCAAGGACATCAGCCCCGGGGAGGTAGAGCTGGTTACAACAAATTAGATCCATCCTCATTTGTCGTTGTAACACATACAACGAAATGAAGTGCTACCTCAAAAAGATCATTGAGGTAGTATGCATAAATAAATAAATAAATATAAACTATAAATAAAGTACTGCTATAGGCATTAAAAAAGCACTTCAGACACACCCACACAAACATCCACATTCATGGTTTGTTTTTCCGCGTAGCAGCGATATGCCGTTTAGCGAGACCCCCGCTTGTTTAAGGATCTGACCTGCTGCAGTTGTATGCTGCTTGATGTTTCCCTCTCTTTCTTTTCAATCCATCTTCCCCAATGGTTTAGCAGGGCCGGTGCTGGCCGTTTCGGTGCCCTACACGAGCTGCCCGAGCGGGGGGGGCCTCTTTTTATATAATAGGTAAAAACATCTAAATTGGCGAAATAGAGGGATATTTATACAATTAAGATAAAACAACGGTGGGCCTCTTCATAACTAATTTATATATTTTTGTAATTCAATAATGTAATTTATTTTTATTTTTTGGGTTTTTTATAAACCTTAATTTTTGGTGCCCCCCAGGTGGGCCTGGGTTTAGCGCCCGGATTCTTGGTCAGTGATGGCTCTGATGCTCCATCTAGAATAGATCACTCAGGTCCTCTGGCCTTATACTTGTTCCCCGGGTGAGGACAGAGACCTATGGGGAGGCGGCATTTAGTGTCCGTGGTCCTCGCCTCTGGAACAGCCTGCCGGAGGAGCTGAGGTCATCCCAATCTGGGAGAACCTTTAAAATAACCTTTAAAACACACCTATTAGCTCAGCATTTTCTTCATCCATTTTATTTATAATTGTTGGTATTATTTTCATGGTATTCTAAGGTACCTTTTTATTGCATTTTTGCACGAAAGGCGCTATATAAATAAAGTTTGATTTGATTCCCTGTCCGTTCTCCCCGTCCTGTCCGTAGAGTCAACATTAAGCTTCCATTCTTAGCCGAGTCAGCCTCGTGGTCTCGTATTACCTTTAGAACCGCTCGACGTTAGCTTCGGCTTCGCCATCTCCTTCACCCAATGTGAATATTGGGAGAGGTTCTGGGAGACGTCTGAGATGTTCTGAGTGTTCCTGTGTTCCCCGTCCAGCTGATCAACATCTGCTCCAGCGACGGGCAGCGGCTGTACGAGGCGGTGTTGATGGGCTGCCTTCTGGCCGGGGGGCCTCTGGTGGGGGTCCTGGGCCTGGCCTACACCACCTACTTCCTGGGACCCACCGCTCTGGTGGGCTCGGCCATCTTCATCTTCTTCTACCCGACCATGGTGAGGCTAAGGACGCCATGTAGGGCTCTGATCAAAAGCACCGCGCTATCTCTCTCACTTCCAGGCGGCTCTGAAGCCGGCTGTCATTCCCCGAAACCAGAAACGCTCCAAAAGTCCCGGGCGAGGTTTTTCCTGATGCAATATTTTGCCTGCTTTGTCGTCACCCCGCTGAAGTTGTCCTGCCCATTGCAAAAGTTATAAGTGAAAACCTTTTTTTTTTTCTTTTTTTTACTTTTTGCCCTTTACAAAATGTAATTCCCCTTCATGTCTGCCAATAGATAGAGGATGGGATGTGGCAAATTTGTAATTGTTTTTGCTGACATTCCTGACGACAGAAGTCATTGGTCAATGTCAATCTGTTTTTCGGGCCTCAGTGTTGGTTCCAGGCCAACGTATTCCCGTGCAAGAGCTATTTATTCCCAGGGACTCCCATTCCTGTGCAGGACAGTGCAGGTCACCCCTGCCAACAATAACACTCGGACCGCCTGCAGGGTTATCAGCAACACCATCTGTACCGCTGTCGAACCTCGAGTCGCTCTCTAAGATCCACTGATGTATGCTTCTGGTTTCAGTTCCCCTCCTCGCGTTGCTTAATTCTCTCCATCATCATTTCCCCTCTCCCATTGCGGCACCCCCTTCCCCTCTGCCCCGACGAGCAGATGCTGGCATCGCGTCTGACGGCGTACTTTCGCAGGAAGTGCGTGACCGTGACGGACCGGCGCGTGAGGCTTATGAACGAGATCCTCGGCTGCATAAAGTTCATCAAAATGTACTGCTGGGAGGATGTCTTCGCCCAGAACATACACAGTAAGCGCCGCAGTCACCGTGACTCAGCAGGGTTTCCAAACCAACCACACTTCCTGTTTTGTGTTTTTTCTTTTTTTTTGTGGTCAGCCAACTTCACCCGAGCCCAGCATTAGTCACCCGCACGCACGCATGCCATCTCCCACCGGCTTTATTTCTGCACCACTTCTAATGGCCGTCTCCTTAGTGAAGAGCCACTTAATTTAAACACGGCAAATTATAAACTAAATTGCCAATTTATTCCCCCCCCCCCCCCCCCCCCCAGAGTAGCAAGCAATCTGCCCCTGACCGGTCGGTCCCCGCAATCAGAGACGACTCCTTCTTCATCTTGGAGGTTAATTCGGGTGGCTGTGAGTTTAGAGCAGGTCTGCACAGCCCCGTCCAGCTTAGCGCTGAATCTGCCGCTCACTTCTTTCCTTCGACGTGTGCAACATTATCCAGGTGGGAGTGTGGCTCACACCTCGGTGCCCTGTGATTTCTGTGATCACCAGTTAAATCTTCGTTTTAGTCCCAACTGTGAGTTTTTATTGTATTTCTCGCCTCGCTCTGTAATTATTTCTCTCCTCTTGTCGCCCAATTACCGCGTTGCTCGAGAGGACCGACTCGCAATAACACCTCTTGTGTTCGTGATGTCTCGCGGCCGTTACGCCGACAACGACAATGCCCGACGTTCGCTCGGTGGCGTCGGGTCCACCTGGGAGTTATAAACCTTTTTTTTTTTAGCTTCACTCGTTTCACATTTCACACACATTTTCCACCTCTGCTGAATATAACAGAAAGGCCCCTCTGGTGCGATGGTGCTGGGAACGGTTGCCCCTGAAGGAGAACGAGGTTGTAGGTGCCTTGTGGAATACTTACACAGAGAGACAAGCCTAGAGAGAGAGAGACAGAGAGGCAAGCAGTCGGTCTCTTTCATACCATGTATGGGTACGGCCCCTTCTGTTCCCCCCCCCCCCCCCCCCCCCCCACCCCCCCCCTTCTATTTCTGTCTGTCTCTGTCTGTGTGTGTGTGTGTGTGTGTGTGTGTGTGTGTGTGTGTGTGTGTGTGTGTGTGTGTGTGTGTGTGTGTGTGTGTGTGTGTGTGTGTGTGTGTGTGTGTGTGTGTGTGTGTGTGTGTGTGGGGCCAGTCCCGATGCGAGCCCGGGCACTCTCTTCAACAGGCTTGTGCAGACCTGTATTGATTATTCCTCTTAATTCCTAAACCGCCCATACCCTTGAAACCCACCACTAATTCTCTGTTGTTCATGGTTTGGCCTACGGTACGGTAAATATTTATATAGGATTTAACATTACTACATCTGTCTGTCTCTTTCCCTCTCTCCCTCTCTCTAAAGAGGTGCGTACGGAGGAGAAGAAGATTCTAGAAAGGGCCGGTGTTGTCCAGAGCCTCACGGTCGGTGTGGCTCCGGTCGTCGTGGTGATCGCCAGTGTGTGCACGTTCACCTTGCACATGGCCTTGGGCTATGACCTCACTGCCTCTCAGGTAGGATTCTACCACATTGTAAAAGGCCACAGGCTGTGTTTGTTCTCCACTGATGCAGGACACCGTAAACAGTGTGTAATGCTGAGAAATATCAACTTGTAGCACACAGATGGCTACTGAAACGTGATCCTTTGTAAATAAACGACGCCCGGCAGTTAAAAGTGCACACAAACGTAGAGGCGATGGCTCTTTATGACTGAAACACAAGTTCTTATCTATGTGTTTGCATTTGTCAAAGGTTTGGTTTGCTTTTCTTATCCAACCAAAGCTAATCTCTCGCTCTCTCCCTCTTTCTCTCTCACAGGCCTTCACCGTGGTGGCTGTCTTCAACTCCATGACCTTCGCCCTCAAGGTTACCCCTCTGGCCGTGAGGTCTCTGTCAGAGGGATCCGTAGCGGTCAAAAGATTCCAGGTATGGGGGGGGGGGGGGGGGGGGGGGGGGTGAAGATAGGGACATGCTTTTAACCCCTCGCTCTGCAGTGGACTGATGTTACAGAGACAGAGGTGAAAACGCCCTGAAGCATCCCAGCTCAGGAGACTCGGGGTGACTTTGAGGCTACGCTAAATGGATTCCCTAAATAGATTCCCCTTCCCTCCCCTCCCCTCCCAGGCACCACACTGGTGTATCATTCAGGCCGTATGGAGGCACATGTTCATTATGCGAAACAATCATATGAACAAATGATCATAAACGACAGTCTCAATGAACAACAACAAGAAACAACAATCAGCTTTCTCAATCCGAAGCACTTTGAGCCTGCCTCGTGTACGAAAAGTGCCATATAAATAAAGTTGCCTTGCCTATATGAAACGGGGAAAAAGACCACGCCCCTTTCCATCATGCGTTCCCCCCCATCCCTATGGTAACCATTGCATTCCCCCCCCCCCCCTCCCACAGAGGCTCTTCCTGATGGATGACCGAGAGATCATCGTGTCCAAGATGGAGGAGCCGGCAAACGCCGTGGAGTTCCGCAACGTCACCCTGGCCTGGGAGAAGGCCCGCCCCCCGGCCGCCGGCCCCGCCCCCCACCACCAGGCGCCGGCCCCGCCTCCTCCCCCCCCGACGCCCAGGAGGAAGGCCTTCCCCAGGGGGGGCATGAGGCGGGCGCTGCGGCGGGAGAAGCTCAGCCTGTACCTCACCAAGGAGGAGGAGGTGGGGGGGGGCAAGGGGCGGGCGGAGCCGGCGGTGGACCAGAGCCTGCTCACCAACATGGAGCAGGAGAGCCCCCAGAGCACCGTCTCCTCCGCGGGGAGCATGCGCCCGCCGCTGCACAAGACGCTGCACTGCATCGACCTGCGCGTCAAGCGCGTACGTGGAGAGAGGGTGGCGGCGGCTAGCTGTTAGCCGCTAGCTGCTGCACATACACATGCTAACGGTCGCTAGCGGTTGAGAACAGTTGCTACTAGCGGCTGTTAACGGTCGCTAGCGGTTGCTAACGGTTGATAACAGTTGCTACTAGCGGCTGTTAACGGTCGCTCATACAGACACTCACTCAGTCACTCAGGTGTTTTTTGCTGATGTCAGTGTTGGTCGTAACCCCCCCCCCCCCCCTCCTCTTGGCTCCGCCCCCAGGGCTCCCTGGTGGGGATCTGTGGAGGTGTTGGGAGTGGGAAGAGCTCCCTGCTCTCGGCTCTGCTGGGCCAGGTGAGTGTCCGCTAACGTCCAAACCGTTCTCCGTAGAGCTTCTTTCGTGTAGTTTAATGTCAGACCTGCAGCCTTAACAAAATCCAAGTTCGGCTTCCAACTTCGTCCTGGTCCTTCTCGGGTAACGAGTTGTGTGTTTCCTCCCCGCCCCGGGTGGCTGTGCTCCAGATGACCTTGCTGGAGGGCAGCGTTGCAGCCAGCGGCGCTTTTGCCTACGTGTCTCAGCAGGCCTGGATCCTGAACAATTCGCTCAAGGAGAACATCCTGTTCGGGCAGGAGTACGACCAAGACAAGTGAGAGACCCTTCCCTTGAAATGATAATAATAATCCTGTGTGTGTGTGTGTGTGTGTGTGTGTGTGTGTGTGTGTGTGTGTGTGTGTGTGTGTGTGTGTGTGTGTGTGTGTGTGTGTGTGTGTGTGTGTGTGTGTGTGTGTGTGTGTGTGTGTGTGCGCCTCTACTCTTTGACCTACCCTCCCTGCCCCCACCCCACTCTATCCCCCCATTCTCAATGTTTATCGACCTTGGGTACCCTGACAGACGATATATAAATTAGTTATTATCATTATGTGTGTGTGTGTGTGGGGATAGGACCCCCCTCAGTGTTTGTCAGTAACAAAGTGTTTTCAGTGTTTTCATGGCCTCACTGACACGGTGGTGTCCTCCTCCTTCAGGTACAGCGCCGTCCTGGAGGCCTGCTGCCTCCTCCCTGACCTGGCCGACCTGCCTTATGGAGACATGACGGAGGTAGGGCCGTCACCACACCACCACCAGCAGTCAAAAGTGCTCTGCATGCTGCTCCTTTATGTACTCCCATCACTTCCCCATCACTGCAGGGATGGTGACGTGGTTGAGCGGTCAGTGGATATGGTTCTGGGCTTTATTACCAATGTCGAAATTCTCCTTTGAGCAACATGCCTCAGCCCTGCCTATTCCTTTGTGGTATTTCTTGGAATGAATACTTTAAGTGAAATTCCCTGTAAATCTTTTTGATGAAAAACGTCTGCTAAATGGGTAGAATAGAGCAGCCGGAGATCATCGGCGACGCTTGTGATTGTGACAGGCAAGAGTTTTCTCTTGGGCTTTATTAAAGTGCGCCTTGGTCAGACTAAAAGCATCCATTCACGCATTGCCTCGGTGCGTCAAGCTTTGTAGAAATAACTTCTGATTGAACACAGTCACAACAAAAGCCGGATCCTTCATAAGGATTCATGGTTTTTCTATCTTATCTTCTTCTCTCAAGACTGGTTAAAGTCTAAGAATGTAATATTAGATCAGATACAACTTTATTAATCCCCTGTAGGAGAAAGTTTTATTGCAACAGCCCAGCAGCAGCGGAAAAATACGGGACAAAAAATGCAATACAATAAAAATACAAAGTACTAATACAAACAAAAATAAAACAAGGTAAATGCTAAAGTAAGGACAGGTCAAAACAAGACAAACAGAACAAACAACAACAAACATGGCAAAAAAACTGACAGTATACTCTCTATAAATTATAAATTATAAAGTTTAAAGTATCTTTTGTAAATTATATGGTGGCTAAGTACCAGAAATGCAATGTACACAAAGAGAAAGTATTAAGCTCCACCCCCCCCCCCTCCAGATTGGTGAGCGGGGGGCTAACCTGAGCGGGGGCCAGAGACAGAGGGTCAGCCTGGCGCGGGCCCTGTACAGCGAGAGGCCCATCCTGCTGCTGGACGACCCCCTGAGCGCCGTGGACCCCCGCGTGGGGGCCCACCTCTTCAGGCACGCCATCAAGGGCCGGGCGGGGCCCCGGACAGTGCTGTTTGTCACGCACCAGTTGCAGGTACGCAGACCCTGAAATGATCTTGGGTTTGTTGACATTTAGATTGAGGGTGTTTAGCAGACGCTTTTATCCAAAGAGACTTACAATAAGTACATCTGTCATAAGAAGGTGAAACCATACATGTATATTGATCTATTTTTATTTTATTTATTTAACCAGGAAAAGTCTCATTGAGATTACAAATCTCTTTTAACAAGAGAGTCCTGGCCAAGACAGGCATCCAGCACAGTTCCACAGTTACAGACAATCATTTGAAAACATCAGAGAGCATATCAATATTATAACAATATAATATGCAAAGCACCAACAATCGCTAGGTTAACCAATTCTCCCTATGCAACAAAGATAGCTAGGATGAGATGCTACACAACTAAGTACTATAACTAAGTGCGACATAGAATAAGTGCGTACATTAAGTTCCAGGACGTACAACTAGTAGGAGGGCTGGGACGGGGTGACTAGGCAGAGTTTAGCTGAACTCTGAGCAGGTGAGTCTTTAGTCTTTTTTGCAGAAGCTGATTTGTATGTAACTTGTGTTTTGTATTTTCTGACCTATCCTTTACAGCAGGGGTCGCCCAGTAAGTTTGGCTTCGGTCAATGTTTTTCTTATTGAATGCCCTGAGGTGGCGAGCCAGGACATCAATGGAGGCAGAAACCCCTTTTTAACCCTAACCCTTTTTTAATTACATTCTTAGTTGAGTTTGTATTTTTAATGCATGCAGCATATAGGTGATGTCCCTATAGCAGAGGCAATCAGGGTGGGTCGCATTATTAAGACCTCCAATACATTACAAAACGCTGTACATATATTTTGTGGGTGCAGTCTCACTTTCATTGCATGTAATATCGAATTCACTTAGTCTCACACGTTCTTACACGGTCTTGATTCTAAATGTGTTGCATGCGGACCCCAATCTGACCAGCTGGCTACAATGCCTTCAGCTAATGGGGGATCCTTTTAACAAACAAACAATTACATCAATGAGCACACTGACCTTTTCTTCCCTCAAAGAGATTACACACCCGACGGTCATTTTGCTCGTGTTTCACCCAACAAAACAAAGACGTGTGTTTTTGTGTTTATTCTCCTAACTGCTGTGCCCGCAGTGTCGCGGGGGGCTTACAGAACGTAATCTGTAGTTAACACTCATCCTCTCTGTAAACAGCATTAATCCAGCGGGGCCCCCCCCGTCCCGCCCCTGTCTCCGCAGTACCTACCCGAGTGTGACGACGTGGTTCTGATGAAGGA
Organism: Gadus macrocephalus; assembly: GCF_031168955.1. Lineage (NCBI taxonomy): Eukaryota > Metazoa > Chordata > Actinopteri > Gadiformes > Gadidae > Gadus > Gadus macrocephalus. The sequence goes on along the minus strand of NC_082391.1, from coordinate 14,808,696 downwards.
CGGGCAGGTCTCGGAGCACGGCGCGCACCCCCAGCTCATGGCCCGGGAGAGGGACTACGCCTCGCTCTTCACCAGCATGCAACAGGAGGTGAGTCTGCGGGGGGGGGCGGGGGGGGGGGGCACCATGCCTGGCCCTGGGCCAACCATTCTCTCCTTTACCCACCTTCACAAAAACATATTAGGGAGAGCTGAATAATGCAGCAGCCAGGAGCCCGGTGGTGGGGGTGGTTAGTGCGTACAGGGTGCCTTCCTTATTTATGCGGCCATTGATCGCACCTAAGGGCCCTGTCGCAGATAGCTCTGTTTAACGGACTCCCGTCGGGTGCCGTTGACACCCTTGCGTTGATTTGTCAGGTTCAGGGTGCTGAACCCCCCACCCCCACCCATGTTGTTCACCCTTCAGATTGTGGTGAAAAAGAACCTGAAAAACAAACAGCAGGAGGCCACAGAGGAAAAGGCTGAGACGGATGTGGCTCCTGTCAAGGCCGCCGTACCGCAGCCCCAGAGGAAGGAGGGAGGTGAGGGGAGCAGCGCACCGCAACGCACACGCGCACAAACACACGCGCACACACACATACACACACGCACAGCAGGGAACCCACTTTCTTGTTTCCCGTTTGTTTCTTGTTGGACTCTGCGTTTGCTCTTTGTCCTTTTGTCTCTCTCTCTCTCTCTCCTGACGGCATTCCTTTCTTCCGTTCGTTCTGACGTACTCTCCCTCTCTCCCTTTCTCCCTCTCGCTCTCTCTCTCTCTCTCTCCCTCTCGCCTCCTCCCTCCCTCTCTCGCTCTCTTTCCCCTTCCACTCTTTTGATCCTCGCTCCGTCCAGAGCAACTGATGAAGGCGGAGGAGAAGGGTTCCGGAGCAGTGGCCTGGTCGGTGTACGGGGCCTACATCAAAGCGGCCGGCGGGCCCATTGTGTTCCTGCTCAACGCGTTCCTCTTCCTGTCCACCACGGGCAGCATCGCCTTCAGCAACTGGTGGCTGAGCTACTGGATCCGACAGGGCGACGGGGTGAGCCTTACAGGGGAGATTCTCATGCAGAATCCTCATCTGGCTGCTCTGTAATTGGGCTCCATAAGGCGGGGGGGGGGGCGGGGGGGGGGGGATAAGAAGCTGGCATGCCTGAGCGACTCTGAGCAGACAAGCGAGCGTTAATCTGAGTGTGCATAATTTAAAAGTGAAATAGTTTTACAGTGCCGCTGCAAACTTAATTATACAACAAACGGCGGCGAGGGGAAAAAACAGCTGTGCGGCAATCCAAGGCCTAAACTGCTGTCTGAGGAATCAGAGAGCCTAGCTTACCCCCCCCCCCCCCCCCCCCCCCCCCCGACTCCAGCGACTTCAAAGGAAAACTCCCAGAGTTGGATTTATTAGAAAACACGAATTCTATTTGTGAAGCGATGTGTTGTTTTTTCTCCAGCCGCAGCCACCCCCCCCCCCCATCCCCCCCCGCCAACCCCACTCCTCTCCTGTCCCTGCGGTCATGGTAATGTGTTGCTCCATCTGCCCCCCACCCTCCATCCAGAACGCGTCGTTAATCTCTGTGAACGGAACGTCGGAGGACAACAGCATGAGGCTGAACCCTGACATCAGCTACTACTCCACGGTGTACGTCCTGTCCATGGCCGCCGCCCTGCTCCTCAAGACCGTCAGGGGACTGGTGTTCGTCAAGGTAAGGGCGCCCCCCCCCCCCCCCCCCCCTCACACACACTCGCTCACTAACTTGACGCAGGGGCCCCGATGTGCCACGCCCCTCTTCCCTGTAAAGGCTCAGTTATGGTTCCACGTCAACGCCAACGCATGACCACGCAGACGCTTCGACGCAGTCAGGAACCTGTTATGGTTCTGCGTCGGGCTTTAGTGAGGTTTTAGTGTCTTAATTCTCCCAATGGCCGTCGGTTGACCGTAAAGGAATCTAGCAGGTTGTTTTTTGTTTGTCTATAAGCTGAGGTACTTTTAGGTCTATCTCTCACAGAGTCCGTGCTCTCGTGGCTCCAGCACTATGATTCAATTTGCCTCGGAGCATAATCTATTTCTGGGGCTAATGCTATAATTTAACACGTTGCAGGGGTGTGTGTGAGGGCCTGTTTGTTATTTTTTGTCATTTCGTACGCATCCATGTGTGTTTGATTTCATTAGCGTGTGTGTGTGTGTGTGTGTGTGTGTGTGTGTGTGTGTGTGTGTGTGTGTGTGTCTTGGGGCTCAGCAGTGTGTGTCGCCAACCCTTTGGGTTGGTGCTCTTTGTTTTGAGTTAACCCGTCCTGACAGCGCATTACAGGGGTTAGCCCCTGACGTTATTGTATGCCAGTTGAAATTGCTAATTCCTTCGTCGAGACGGCTAATCTTTCTCTGGCCCTCAACCGCGATGAGATCTCTGCCGGTGTTGAATATTCCATTAATAGAATTAATGTGTCCCTCCCTGCCAAGAGTAATTTCTATCCAATCGCCGGAGACGTCCCCAAAGAATTAGGGTCGTGACCTTCCCGTGTCTAGCCCGCGGCCGCTCATTATGCAGCAACATTTGACGGCTTTCTCGGAACATCTTCCGACGCGAAACGAGGCCCCCCCCCGATAGCGAAGCGCAGCACATCGCTGTTTTGACATGCGGTGTGTACGCGGCTGCTGTGAGTGGCAAACACGCGACCATGTGTGCTGCAGCTGGAGCCCACCATGGCTGTGTCCCCCCCAACCACCCCCCCAAAAAACACGACACGCGTCGCATTAGCCAAACAAGCTCCCCCTCCTACGTCGCCTCTCGCGCTGAACCCTTCCCCATATGGTTCCCATTGGGCCGATTTGTGTTTGTGTTATTGCGTCTGTTGAGGTTGACTCTCTGACTTCCGATCGTGTGTTGTGTGTTGTTAATCCGCCACCGTTTGACAGTGCACCATGAAGGCGGCCTCTGCGCTCCACGACAGACTGTTCCGGAAGCTCCTGCTCAGCCCCATGCACTTCTTTGACACCACCCCGCTGGGCCGGATCCTCACTCGCTTCTCCCGGGACATGGATGAGGGTGAGGGGGGGAGGGGGGGAGGGGGGGAGGCCCTTTAAATGCTCCATGGCTGTGAGCTAGAGAGAGGGAGAGAGAGAGAGAGAACTGTCTATTACACAGACCGCTTGTGATCCGACTCTTGACTAAGAGCCGATTCCCTATTCTATTAAGGGTAAGCTTTCAAGATGTAGATGTCTTTGGTAGACTAGCTGTTCGATTGACTTGGGATTTCTTACTTTTTATCAAATCATCATTCATTCCCCACTTGATGCGGTGTGTAAAAAGAACAATCAAACGACTGAATAATCAAACGACTGACAATACAGAACACTGAACTCTAATCCACTTAAAGCCAATATCCTCCTCCCCCATCCGCTCTGCAGTGGACGTACGTCTGGCTCTGCAGGCGGAGATGCTGCTGCAGAACATGACCCTGGTGTTCTTCTGCCTGGTCATGGTGGGCGTGGTCTTCCCCTGGTTCCTGCTCTCCATCCTGCCCCTGGGAGCCTTCCTCTTCGTCGTCAACCGCGTCTCCAGGTATGACACACACACACACACACACACACACACACACACACACACACACACACACACACACACACACACACACACACACACACACACACACACACACACACACACACCGTTGTGGGTTATAATGGACATAATGGGGGCCTGCGATCATCGCGGCATCAAAAATGACGAGGGCTTTCAGAAACGTGACTGCATTGTTGTTTCAAACATAAAACGGCGGGCATGAATATGTTTTTGTAGCGAGACTTGGGTTTCTCTTGTATGTCGCATGGAAGTCTCCCAATCATCCAATTTTTAAGGCGGTTGTTATTCAATTATGAAATAACATAGTGCCAACAGCGTAAACATGTTTGTCTGAAACGCTGCCATGTTGTTTTCCTGCTGGGGTCGCTTGCTATGTCTCTGGCACTCTCTCTCTGCCTCTCGCTATCTCCGCCTTTTATGAGAAAATGGTGAAAATGATTCATGGGAGACGGTTTATTCACAGGCAGCAACCACCTCTGTGTCTAAAAGTAGAACTCTCCCCCCCTGCTCTCACACACACACACCTACACCTTTGTCAATAAACCCCTCCTTTCTCTTGGTCTCACACATCCCTGTCAGTGTGTGTGTGTGTGTGTGTGTGTGTGTGTGTGTGTGTGTGTGTGTGTGTGTGTGTGTGTGTGTGTGTGTGTGTGTGTGTGTGTGTGTGTGTGTGTGTGTGTGTGTGTGATCGCATGTGAATCACAGGGTGGAAAATGACCAGGGCTCTGCTGGGAAACTAGTCTGTCCAACCACTGGACAAAACCACTCTATTCCCATCTCTACTTGTGTCCTTCGGCGCTTTACACAATTGCGATACCATTGAGGTTGATCACATTGGTGCTCCATCGCGACACGGTATTGCCCAGTGTCTCTTTTCTCGTATATCGGTCGATTCCTCCGCCTGACTCTCGCGGGCGAATCTGCCCGAGGCAGCGTTGAACACAAAGCAAACCGAGGAGCATAGTGCAAAGTGTGCGCTTCAATATGAAGGGAGATATATCCGAGAACGTCGCATCAGTTATGGCGGCGAAGAAATCACCTTGCAAAAGTTATCACGTGAACCCCCTCCGTGCTCTCTTACCACCTCAACATGACAAAAAAAAAACACCAACAAAGTACAAGTAAGAGATAGCATGGCAGAAAAACAAAGGAAGCCAGACCAGTTAGCAGTATAATCCCCTGTATTGTCTAACGAGACGGTATGAATGAATGTCTACGTGTCATGATCAAACGTCTCTGATCACTCCCTTCCCAGGGTTCTGATTCGGGAGCTGAAGCGCCTGGAGAACATCAGCCAGTCACCGTTCACCTCTCACCTCACCAGCAGTCTTCAGGGCCTCTCCACCATCCACGCTTATGGGAGAGGGCCCGACTTCCTGCAAAGGTAGGCGCTGAGCCGCGTGATCTCGTGGTGCGCTTCCTCCAAGAGACCATCCATCACTTATCCTCAACAGATTGTCAAATTTACATTTGATTGATATTTTTTCTTTTTTTCCATCGACTCAATTAAATTGAATTTAGTTTTGGATTGTCAACGCAACCTGGCGGGGTTAACCAATGACGTACGGTTTCCCGTCATATGAACCACAGGGCACTGCTGGCTAGGCTCTCCATTCGACAAGCCAATTCTCAAGGGAGAAATTACCTTCATCCCCATGTTTAGTTCATTGCTAATGAATAATACTTGGAAACACATCAGATCACTGAAAATCCCTGTGATCCCTGCGACAGACATTTTGTGTTATATTTTAAAAGGGGCAATGTGTTGTTTTCTCACCCGTTCTTGTTTTATTTGTTTTCATAATGGAACTCTCGACATTAAGCACCTGAAGCAGTCTGGGAATTATTTTTATACTTTGTTTCCCGACACTACGCCTCCAGGCGTAGCGGTCATTCTCGTGACAACCGACGTCTGAAATCATTTCTGCAGCGGTCGCTTACCCATTTAAATGACGCAGATGCTGTCACTGGTTATCGCTTGTTTGGACGCTTTGGATATGAGCAAAGCCACTGCTGCAGAACGCTAGCTGTGTGGTGTGTGTATTCTTAGTTGAGAGACCGTTCATGCGGGAAAACGAGCCGTCAAATGTGTCCCCAGCCCAAGAAACCTAAGCAAGCCTAATTTAGGCTTCTAAGACATCCCTGCACCAGCATTCACGTCTGGCAGATCTCTGTGGTCGTTTCTCTGCGGCTGCCAATTCTGCTCAGTTGTTCAAACGATAATTTGAACTGAAATGTTTTGAAGGGGAATATATGCACGTTACCCCTGCTGTATCTCCCTTCTAAAACCTTGGGTTCTGCGTGTATCCCAATAGTCTAGATTTAGACATTGAGGGGGTTCCACTCCAGGAAGAAGGTACCTTGTTTTGATCCCCCAGTGACTGCTGACTATCTGTATGCATCCTTGAGCAAGATCAGTGGCGGTTCTAGACAAATTTTACTAGGGGGGCCAAGAAGGGCCCAGTGTTTAACCAAAGGGGAACAACTAAAATGGCAACAATTGATATTTAAAGATTATAAACTTTGTTTTACTTTAAAATCATCAAACATTTAATTTGTACAAGAGTTTATTACTTCACCAGTCTGTAATTTTCTGTCAAACTACCTCAAATGGATGGAGAATATGCCCAAAATCATCAAAATCATCTAGACATTTGTTTTGTACAAGCGTGCCGTGCGTGCCGGGGCCAGGGACATGTCTATAGGGGCACGGGCCCCCGTGGGCCCCCTTAGGCCCCGGTATAGAACCGCCATTGAGCAAGATGCCCTCACCTTCACCAGGTTAATAACATCCGACTCTAACCCCGGTCGTGTTTCGCCTGTGAGGACTTAAAGTGGGCGTCCGAGCTGCAGCCTGACTGACGTCCGCCCCCCCCCCCCTCTCTCTCCCTCTCTCTCCCCTTCTGTCTCTCCGTCTGCTCCTCCAGATACCAGGAGTTGCTGGACACCAACCAGGCGTCCCACTACCTGTTCAGCTGCGCCATGCGCTGGTTGGCGGTGCGCCTGGACCTCATCAGCATCACGCTCATCGGCGCCGTGGCGTTGCTCATCGTCCTCATGCACCGGCAGATCCCCCCGGCCTACGCGGGCCTGGCCCTGTCTTACGCCGTGCAGGTACGAAGGTGGACCCTGTCCTACATGATGTGAAGGTGGTGGTGGTGGTGGTGGTGGCGGTTGTGGTGGTGGGGTTGATGATGCAGGTGGTGGTGCATGTGGTGTTGGGGTTGATGATGCAGGTGGTGGTGCATTCGGTGGTGTTAGGGGTGATGATGCAGGTGGTGGTGGTGGTTTTGGGGGTAGGGGTAGGGCGATCTATTCACTAACTAGAAGACTATCCTCCCCCTACTACCCAACTGGGGTACCACCGCCACCAGTAGGGATTCAAACCCTGAGCCCTCATTAATATTAGGAGGAGGGGTGGCTGGGATTCGATTAACAGCCCGACGGTTCTGAACCCCAGTCGTCAATACCTGCGGTCCCACGTGGAGGCATCCTCTAGTAGCAAGACGCAAGCTCGATCTGCTCATTAATCAGCTGCATCTGCAACCGTAAACCACTTTGGATCAAAGTGTCTTAAAAGACAGCATGCTCTCTTACCTGACCTGATAGTCAAAGGTGTACACACATACTTGCCAAATTTCAACCTCCAGAACCAAGAATTTGCACTCATTCCTCCGTGGAGACCGCTGCCACGGCCATGAGTTACGTTTTTGGCCTCAAGTGTTATATTAAAGGGATTTTTTCTAGTGGAATGATATTACATCCAACGGTGATATGGACGGCAAAAAGATTGGCTTTATCTTATCGTTAATAACGTGCAGAGGGATCCGGTCATGTATCAGATGGGTGTCTCCAGTAGGACCAAAGCAACATATTGTCCCTTTAAAATTGTACCACTTAAAGTGTGTGTGTGTGTGTGTGTGTGTGTGTGTGTGTGTGTGTGTGTGTGTGTGTGTGTGTGTGTGTGTGTGTGTGTGTGTGTGTGTGTGTGTGTGTGTGTGTGTGTGTGTGTGTGTGTGTGTTCGAAGATGATAAAGAGGGGGATTGGATTAAAGACAAACCACACACCATGAGTCCACCTTCATGTGGTGAGCATCATATTTCAGTACAGGAACCGGGGGGCTTGTTCAGATCTAGTGCTGTGGGAAAGGGGTTGTCCTCCGCTATTTGTTCAGCTCCTTCAGGTCTGACTTTTATCATTCACTTTGACCATTTACTTTGCCCATGCTGTTGCCTATAAACTGCTCCGGGAGGAACCTTGACCTTAAAATATCAGATGAAATTGATGGGCAGTCACTAGATCGCAAGGGACGGTGAAACAATCTATTAACCAGGTTGTAAATGTTACTGCTGGCCTGTCATATAATGGTGCTGGTAATTGGTTGTGAATGAGAGTCTGGTTGTCAATCATTAACCTGCTACTTTTTTATTACCCTTACCTTTATTATTTTTTCTCTCTCCCTTGCTCTCTCTCTCTACCTCTCTGCCTCTCTCTTTCTGATCCCCTCGCTCTCTCTATCCCACCCTCTCCCTATCTCTCTCTCTCTCTCCCTCTCCCTGCAGCTCACTGGCTTATTTCAATTCACCGTGAGGCTGCTGTCAGAGACAGAAGCCCGCTTTACATCCGTTGAGAGGATCAATCATTATATAAAGGTAAGAGCAGCTCGGCTGAAGGCATCGCTGTCTGCCGTACTCACTGTGGGGCGGGCGGATGGGGAGAGCCAATTCAATAGGCCTGGAGTACACTCAGACGTCATGTAGGAACACAAGCGTCACTTATAGACCTGCCCCGCATGCCAACAACAGCTGAATTGAGTATGAGTTGGTGGGTGGGCGTGCGTGCGTGCGTCTGGGCATGCAAGTGTATTTTTTATGAGCCCAGCCAGGAAGCCAGTCGAAACAGGTGACTGGTGATAGTCGCCAGTAGGACTTGATGTCAAACGACAGAATCAACTGTGAAAGCCTTGTGTTACAGCAGGCCATCGGGTTACCCTATAGCTTGACAATAATTCAGTAACTTCAGTTACACATTGAGTGGCTTCAATGTACATGCGAAAGATGCATGTAAACATTAAAGACCGTTGAGGTAGACATTGGTAGTAGTATGTGCTAGTTAGTACATTATTGAAACTAGAAACACCCATCACTGACCATTATGCTAAAGTGTCCAAGGCAATTTTAACAAATAACAATCTAAAGAAGATTCCAAGTATTGAAATGGGCGAATCGTTGCCGTAGTATAGCAGGGTAGGACGGGTGCTATGGCTAACCGCGCCCGATTTAAGTTGAACAGCGCATTACAGGGCTAGCAGCGTACACACAGGTAAAACCGTGAAAACACTAATTACCAGCTCAATTATCGGCTCAACTGTATATATTTTCCCAGACAAATGGAATGTACTTTAGATTAGAGGATTAAGTAATTGGCTGACATAACCCATCATCAACAGTGGATGTAGCTGATCTGTAGATTATCGTACATTCAGTGAAAACTGAACTAGGCTACTACTGAGAATTGTTTGCTTTACTTCGATAGTCCAGATTATAGTTTGTTGATATGCAATTGATAGGCTGGGGATATGTCAGATCACCATGCTTTTGGATGATCTGTGGATGATCGATGGACAATTACTGAACACTCTACTATCGAGGATCTCATAATTTTGGACTTCCAAGTCAATCAGAGCTTGTTGATTTGCAACTGATACTCTCTAGACTTTTACTCATTAGACATGCTGTTGAGTTGCAGGTTTAATGTTGGGGATAATCAGTAGAGATTTTAAGTATTTTTGATTTGCCATTGATAATCAAGACAGAGTCAGATGAAACTACTGTGAATGTGTATAAATGAGAAAAGATAAGTTTATAGCACAAAGTTGAAACCTTCCTGACACAAATGAGACATATTACATGATATTCAAATGAAGCTGCTATTCATCCTTTGGATGCTATTCACTTGCTATTCACTTGAAATGTTGTGGTTCATATCCTTATTCCATGTCCACTTCCACAATGTTGATTTATCAAGCCAGGGTCAACCGACACTTAAAGGAGACGCGGTCAATGTGATACTGAACTGACACTAAATCAATGCGCATTTGATGATCAACTGTGGACTATCCAGGAAAAATGTTACCCCATTTTTTATTTTGCGTTGTAATATGTCAGCTGGTCTGTTTGCTGTTCAATAACATATTGTATAAATACAGAAATAGTATGCCATAGTCAAATATTGACTAAGCTGCATAATTATAGAATGTATATTATGCTATGGTCAAATATTGATTGAGTTATGTTGCATTCGTTCATAACCAATATTAGACTCAAATGCAGGCAAAATTGTTTGGCAAGTTAGGCAAATTCTCTGATTAAATAACAGCCTTATGTTTGGGATTTTTCCGCAGCACAAAAGTAGACAAAGCCACGGTCTCAACTTTCTATGCCATCTCAACAAAATAGAACTGCCTAAAATTAGCCGAATAGGCATACATTTTAAATATTTCATGACTTTCGTTTCATCTTTTGAAGAAAAGCCTTAGTTTCCACTATGGTGAATAGCTATGTTTGTTTTAGCTTTAGAAAAATCGTACAATAGCCGGGAGGGACCACCCAAGTGTAACAGCGGGTTGTCATTTTCTTTGGCTGGAGAGGCGGTTGGGTGTTGTTACGGCAACAGACGGCTGCGACCCTGCATCACTAGAATCCACCGCATCGTTTACACCAGAGCGGGGCAAGCCAGCGGGGCCGGGGGAGGGGGGAGGGGTGAGGCTGGGGGGGGGGGGGGGGGGGGGGGGGGGGGGGGGGGGGGGAGGTGGAAGGGAAGGGAAACCCACCATCACCTCCCCGAGACCCACCGTCGCTGTCTCTCGCTTCCCCCCCCAAAGAACCTGGAGAGCGAGGCGCCCAGACAGATCACCGGCGGGACGTCGTCCCCCGCCGCCCCGGGCTGGCCCCAGCGGGGGGGCCTCTCCTTCCGGGACGTGGACATGCGTTACCGCGACGACCTGCCCCTGGTGCTGAAGAAGTTGTGCTTCGAGATCGCGCCCGAGGAAACGGTGGGGGTCGTCGGCCGCACGGGATCGGGTACGTACCCGTGGGCGCCTTCGCCGCGACCCGACCCGCGATGTGACTTCTGCGCCCCTATCTCCCGTGTCTCCCCTGTTGTTTTGTGCTAGGGCCAGGGGGGGGGGGGCATAATTATATGGCCTGTTGAGCCCTTTGAGACTGTACCTTTGATTAAGGGCTATACAAATACAATTGAATGTAATTGAATTGATGAGTCAAATGTACCAACATGACAAGGGTTTGAACCCCATTAAGCATCATTTCATGTCGCCAGAAAGATTTTCCCATATCTACCAAGAGGAAAGTCTTTGCAATTAATTTATTTTGTTCACAGTGAATAAATGTGTATACATGTATACAGTATCCTCAGCCTTGTAGCATAATTGCCTCATAATTGCCTCAAGTCATATTTTGGCCAAATTGTGATATCTAACCTAACTCTACTCTCCCAACGCTGCTGATTCACTGTGCCTCATTGGCTATATCCTTAGCCAATCAGAGTGCTTTTTACATAGCATAAGTCATCTATTTCACCTAAGCATTTTTTCTGCTAAATACAAGATGAATCTTAAAATATGACTTAATATCAACTCTGCTTTGCGGCTAACGATACGCCGTGTGGCCGTGCGTCGACAGGCAAGTCCTCCCTGGGCGTGGCTCTGTTCAGACTGGTGGAGCTGGCGGGGGGCTCCATCACCGTGGACGGGGTCAACATCGCCGACCTGGGGCTGGAGGAGCTGCGGGGCCAGCTGGCCATCATCCCCCAGGAGCCCGTCCTCTTCATCGGCACCGTCAGGTAGACATCCCCCCCCCCCCCCCCAGGGCCCTGGTCTCACGCCATCGCCGTAGCGACGCACTCTCTACAGACCTCCCTCATGGCTAATGCGTCATTGTCGGCACAAAATAACAAAAAAAAGAAGAACTCCTGATGTAAGTTTGGATTGAGAATTGCGTGCCAAAACCTCGGACCATCTGGTGAGCGGGAAATCAATGAGAGAATCGTCCTCTAACCCCCAAACAATTAGCACCTAAGTGCCCCGGAGAGATTGCTCCGACGGAGGTGCTAAGGATTTAAACGAGCGCGATGAGCTAGCCTGCTGGCCCCGGCCTCTGCGATCTCATTGGTCCATCCCCCACGGCCTCCCTATGAAGCATACATTGCGCGTCTATCATGGTCAGATACACGGGCGCCCTCTGTGTCACCTCGCCCTGTTATAAACACGTGTCTCCTTCTCTCTCGACAGGACCAATCTGGACCCCTGGGGGAAGTACACCGATGCCCAAATATGGGACGCGCTGGAAAAGACGCACATCAAAGACATGGTAGGTGAAAGCGGAGGCGTAATGGCCACCGATAACTCTGGAAGGCTACGATGGATAATATAAATAGGAGAAGAAAGCATCGACAATTGAGTAGCTGTGCCGAACAGGAGCCACCCCTTCCCAACCCCCCCCCCCCCCCCCGGCAGTTCTTTTGAAATGAGTATGTACACCGCCCCCTCCGAATCTCCGCAGGTCAGCCAAATGCCTCACGCCCTCCACTCAGAGGTGACGGAGAACGGAGAGAACTTCTCAGTGGGAGAGAGACAACTGCTGTGTGTTGCCAGAGCGCTGCTGAGACATAGCAAGGTACTGATTGCCTGCGTGACACTGCTGTTTCATGTCCCTGGTCTGTTGGAAGGAATCGAAAAAAAACAACGTTTTTGTGTTTTTCTGTTTTTGTTTTTTCGGATGACTGATAATGACTCTTTCTGAAAAACAGTTTATATTTCGAATGATCCACTGGGAAAACCTACCCAACATCACCTCCTCCTCCACCACCACCACCAAATAGTATTATTAGCATCAGTGGGGAACTGTGCAGCCTCACATTGCCCCCTGTTGGTGGATGTTGTCATTGCATCATGCGCTCCATAAAGCACGTCTTATAGGGTCCGTTCACCCAAAAGCAATGAACACCATTCTACTAATTGGAACGTGAAACATTGACACGATGAGTCAGGTTAATATTGATTGTTTTTTTTATAATCGACTACAGGGAAACCCTCCTACCCCATGCCCTCACACAGAAGGAGTCACGTTGGCAGACTGTGTGGTGTGTTCTCTATCAAAGTAGACAGACAGATACAGTTCAGACCACATGCAGCTACTCATACAGAATAGATGGCGCTCTAGAATCCAACTTTATACATTTATAATTCTGCTTAAACATCAAACATAACTGAATCCCATTAAACCAAAGGGGATCAGAGCAGGTTCATGCAGTGGCTAGGGGGTTTGACAATCCAGCTGAAAGGTCTAGATTCAGGGCATTCATGATCAAGATGCGTTACCCCTACGTACGTATTAATGACGTGCATCGGAATTAACTATTAAAAGGCCCACTATTTTAGCACCATTAGCCATTGTCCGAAAAGCCATTGCTCGTGTGATTAGCCATTACAAGCCACTTCCAAATCTGCCCTTCACTGGGACTGAAAGCGTCCCCTAAATTACAGCTCTATGAACCAGCTGTGCATATCAAAGCCCGTTTAATATTTCCTCAACATGCGGGGGTGAACACGTACATCATTCCATGCATCACAGGATCTATTACGCAGGCCTGCACATCAAGAGCTGCCGCTGCTTCCACAGATCCTGCTGCTGGACGAGGCCACCGCCGCCATCGACGGCGAGACGGACCGGCTCATCCAGAAGACGATCCGCAGCTCGTTCGACGGCTGCACCACGCTGGTCATCGCCCACCGCCTCAACACGGTGCTGAGCTGTCAGCGCGTCATGGTGATGGACAGCGGCCAGGTGAGGAGGGAAACTCAAGCCAGACGTCGCCCTGTTTAACCCGAGGCGCTGTTCACACCGTCGACTAAAGCAGGCTGTGTGTAAAACAGGCTGCTATTTGTTCTTGACTTTTTAAGTTGAGGTCTCAAAGAACGGCCACGCTGCGCGACACTGCGCCTCCTTACTGCTGCAGTGCAAGCCTTCGATTATCTACACCCAACCGACCCAGAATGACGAGCGAGAGGCGCTTGAGTTTTCTTGAGTTCATTTTCGACGGTCAGCCAAAGAGTCGAGGCGTCACGGCGGGGGGGAAAAGCGCATTGTTCAGCAACGCCACGGCAGCAAGCAGAACGCTGGGTGCCCATTGATAACAATTACACAGTAGCCGCCCCCAGCTGTTACAATGCGTCTGGTGTGATGGGTGTGCTCCCTGCATAACTCGGTGTTGGACAATCTGGTTGGGGTGAAGGCCCACCCACCCTCCAAAAACTCAGTCTAGAAGCACTCGATCCGAACCAAAGCAACAGCCGTCTAGGTTGCCATGACACCTTGCTGATATGACTTGAAACGTGTTCGCGTCTTAATACGACGGGACGTTTGATATAATGGACATTTCTGCTCAGTGGGCAGTGGCTCGTGGTAGATGCCCATAAGTTTTTACTAACAGTAACCGTAGTCAGGAATATGCATGTTAAATACCACATAATTTCAGGGAACAATAAGGTCTGCCACAAGGCCCACTGGTGCGCCATCACTGACTGAATGCGTCTTGTTAAAGAACAACTATCTGTCTGGAGGTTTCCTCATTAAGGTCTAAATGATGACTTGGTCATTGGCAGCTGTGCCTCACTGGTCTGATCTAAACTGTGGGAGTAATTGCGTTTCGGGGGATCGTTGTGTGTACTAATTCCCTTCCTTAACACTCAGGGTTGCAAATTGACAACTGATATGGGAATTCATAATAAATTAGCCTCACATCAAGGTCCTCAAAGCGTTCCTTGAAATAAATGTGATTGGGCCATCATGACCAATCACCATCGATTAAGTCCACCCAGTTGTATTTCTCGCTGTCCTGTTCATATGCAGTTGGTTTGACCTGCTTTGGCCCTTTCTTTGTTCTCATCATGCAATTGAACTTGAGTTTGTATGTGCTTTGTCTTTTTTCTTAATAACAGATCTTGGAGTTTGACAGCCCAGCCGCCTTGCTTGCCAATGAAAGTTCCAGGTTCAGAGCCATGATAGAAGCATCAGAAGCCAAAATGGAAGTGACGCACCAGAGCTGAAATCCTGATTGCAAGCTTAAGAAAAACGGCTCTCGCAGTGTCAGTTGCACATCAGTTCAGAGAGAGAGAGAGAGAGAGAGAGAGAGAGAGAGAGAGAGTGTGTGAGTGTGAGTGTGTGTGTGTGTGTGTGTGCGATAGGGGGCAGTTGTTACATACACGAAATGTAGATGCAACGCTTTTACTTGAAACCATATCTGTGAATTTCAGAGAAACCAAAGATGGTGACCACATTCACGGTGACCACCTTTTCAAGGGACACAAATAATAGCAGTAGTAGTTTTAAAAGAAACAAGACAGAGCAAAGGCTCTGACAATGGCACTTTATATTCCATGCATTTACCTGTAAGGGTGCGTGCACGCACATGGCTTCATCGTCATTGCGGTAGTTGCTTAGATTATAAGAATGGTAAATCCAGCTTTCACAATGAAGAAATGCATTGTCATGGAATAATGACCGGTACTGTCTTAGTTTTTATGAATTAATCAGTGCAGGTGTAATAGAAGTGGTTTGACGCTGCTTACTATAGATCTTTTAAGTATTTATGGATCAATCAAAGACTTGCAATGGAAAATGCATACTTGATTAATTTTAACTGGTACACTTTTGTTCTGATGATTGCGATGGTAAACATCTGCCTTATAATTAATGTC
The DNA here is from genome assembly GCF_031168955.1 of Gadus macrocephalus. Lineage (NCBI taxonomy): Eukaryota > Metazoa > Chordata > Actinopteri > Gadiformes > Gadidae > Gadus > Gadus macrocephalus. The sequence goes on along the minus strand of NC_082391.1, from coordinate 14,793,367 downwards.
TACTGATAACCGAGTTGTGGGCCAGGCCTCTAATGGATTTTCAAGTTTTACTTTGTATGCACCTTGAGATTGTAATTTTTCATGTCTTATATTTGTACATTTAATATTAAATATGTTAAAAATAAATCTTTTTCAATAAAGATATTTTTATACAAGCTTAATTGTCTGACCTGCTTTTTTGTTTGTGTATACAGTGCCCTGCTGTGCAGACTTGTGTTCATGCAAGCAAAATAATGCAGATCACTTTATTAACTAGGTTTGTGTAAGCACTAGCATCAGAGGGATCGTGCATCATAAGGTCGCTTCATAGATTCAATGGGTCATCCATTGACAAATATAGCCAAATGGTGCACTAGCTTTACAATGAAAACACACTCCATATTCAGCATAATATATTTATGAGAGTAAATGTATGTGCATTTACTATGACTAGCAATGTACGGTGACCATCAATTAAACTTGCTTTATTCAAAGGGATTAAGACAAATTGAGAAGTGAGACTAATTTCCAAGTTTGCCCTGATTACAGTGCAAGTTAAAATAAGTTAACATATAGATCCTTAGATACCGGTTCTTAATAAATGTACATGTATACATCAATTATACAGCACAGTTGGCGAAGGTCAGCCTGAATAATGCAGATGAAAGTTTCTCGCAGGATTTTGAGGTACTATCTCGTTAATTAACCTTTAATTTTCATTTAATATGTTGTCCGAATTCTGAGACAATGATAATGAAAAAAATAACCGATTTTATTTTATCTTATATAGACCTTCTCGGAATTCAGAGATAATTATCTCGCATATTTTGTTTTCTCAAGTCAACGTATACGTTAATCTGTCGTTGATTTTATTTTGAAGTGAGACGATTGAATGAGACCGGAAGTTTGCATTGCTGCTGTAGCTAGGCTCGAGCGGCTGCTGGAAAAGGAAAGCCTTGCGCTGTGATGCCGCTGGATGATGGCTGCCTTCGGTATCTTAAGTTACGAGCACCGGCCTCTTAAACGGCCCAGGCTCGGCCCTCCGGACGTGTATCCTCAAGACCCGAAGCAAAAAGAGGTCAGAACATGTTGATGTTTCTATACAATGCACATCAGTGATTTTAAACGGTGTTAAAGTGCCCAGTTATGAAGCTATGCGATAGCTAGCCTGCTTAGCCCCTACTCCAGACGGGCCTTCAATAACAATGAACAGCACCAAGGTAGTTGTCACTTTGTTAGATAGCCGGGCTACTCCGAGAGCCAACACACATCTACCGGTGTCTTCCACCTCTACGATTGCCGTGTGCAATACGCCACATCCCCACATTGTTATTTTCCGCTCAAAGTAAATGCTCTTTGTTTTATGTGGTTGTATTGTGGGGGATTTTGTTATTGTGATGAGATGGTGCGGGACTAGGAGTAAATATCTCCTTTCTGCGCGGAGATCTCCCTCTAGCTCGGCGTTATCCACATAGCTATGCAAGCTGCTTGGTTTGGGAGGTACAATGGAGGGTTACCTGTATCGACATTAGTGCATTCATTTTTCAGACGCGGATCTTGAGCATGATTGAGGTTTTCCTTAGCGTTGTCATCCATCCCCGGGTTCAGGTCATGTTAGGTTGCTTGGATTAGATTACAAGACCCACAGCACATTAAAGGCCCGTTCTGTAAAACTGAGTTGAGGGTCATCTTTTCCATTTTGTGTGAGCTTTCACTTGTATTCAACTGTATGCTGCCTTACTGTAAACTGCAGTGTACAGTATACCTTAAACTGATGGATATCACAGCAGTTTGCTTTACTACTGTATGTACATCTATCATCTCTGTGTACATCTAAACCATTTAACTCCAAACGTTATGAACTTCCCTGTTGATGATTTTGCAATGTGTAACACCAATAACATAAATACATTTTTGCATCAGGATGAATTGACTGCATTAAACGTAAAACAAGGATTTAATAATCAACCAGCGGTGTCCGGAGATGAACATGGCAGCGCAAAAAATGTCAACTTTAATCCCGCCAAGGTAATCAATTAAATCTACTATATTTCCTTCAACGTACCATTTGTCTTTGTTCTGTACATGCTTTTAATACGTACATTGCAGACCTGAGCTGTTTATTGAGGTGTCTACTTTCCATCGCTTCATAGATCAGCTCAAACTTCAGCAGCATTATGGCTGAGAAGCTTCGCTACAACACATTCCCAGACACAGGGAAGCGCAAGCCGCAGGTCAACCAGAAGGATAACTTCTGGCTGGTCACTGCCAGGTCCCAGAGCTCCATTAACAACTGGTTCACAGACCTGGCTGGGACCAAGCCCCTCACGCTGCTGGCCAAAAAGGTGAGGCCGCCACACTGCGGGTTAATGAAGCTGTGGAGAGGAGACCTCGTTACGACAAGGACAACAGACATCTTAAGAGCTTTGTGTTGTTTTCCCCTTGGATGCATGAGACCTAGTTTGTTTGGTTTACTATATATGCCATTTTTTTTAACTCGATTAGTGTTTCATGCCTCAGGTAAGACGTGTTTGAATAATGTTTTGATGGTGTATGCACAACATTCTCATAGCACAGTTCTTGTCACTTATTATGCATTGAAAATCACACAAAGATTGGCTCCCATCTTTGGATGTCTTCTAAGGCAGTTGGGGCTTTAATGTGTATTGCATCGCTGCAGTATTTTCCAGAGGATTGACTAAGGAAATCTTCTTTTATTAGCCGACCAAGGCTACCACCTTATCTACCGTCACCCATTCATGCAGCATTTCGCAGCATCACATCTTTTCCTTTCAATTTCTCTTCCACAGGTTCCAATTTTTAGCAAAAAGGAAGAGGTATTTGGATACCTTGCCAAATATTCGGTTCCTGTGATGCGCTCAGCATGGATGATCAAAATGACCTGCGCATACCATGCTGCCATTACAGAGACTAAGGTCAAGAAAAGACATGTGACTGATCCCTGTATAGGTGAGGTCACACCCAACCGACGCTTGACAGAGCCTTTCATGAAAGAGATTGAATATGTTCAGTATCTTCCTCTTTTTTTTTCTCTATGACTTACTGCGAAATATTGCACCTGGTTTTGCCCACAATGTTTGGATTAAGATTATTATAGAAATACAAATACTTAACATTGTGATATTAAGTTAATGTGTCAAACTGTATTTTGTGTATCCTACATGTCAAAGGATTACAGTCTTGAAGTATGTTGGATAATGACCCACACGCTTTTCTTGAATTGCATGTATCCGCGCAAACATGCACAGAGAAGAGAATGTGTCTGGATGAAAATCTGTCTTTGTAGAATGGACCCAGATCATCACCAAATACCTGTGGGAGCAGCTTCAGAAGGTGGCTGAGTTCTACAGACAGTTCCCCAGCCAGGGCTGTGCCTCCCCACAGCCTGCCACACCCGCGGAGGTGGAGACAGCCATGAAGCAATGGGAGTACAACGAGAAGCTAGCCATGTTCATGTTTCAGGTGAGTTCTTCCCAGTATGGAGTAAAAGCTTGGCGCTGATCATTGATTATATATATTTGAAATGTAAATCAACATGCATGTCTGCTGCCCTGGTGGCTTTTTGTAGATTTGGTTGTGACGGCGAGGAAGCCCTTGCATAAGATAGGATGTTACGATGTGGCAAGATGAATGAAGTCGAATGGTCTGCTTGTGTCTCAGGACGGCATGCTGGACCGACACGAGTTCCTCACCTGGGTGCTGGAGTGTTTTGAGAAGGTTCGACCTGGAGAAGATGAACTTCTTAGACTATTGCTGCCTCTCCTATTGCAGGTAAACTCACCATGGCAACCACTCTCTTTCTGCCTCCGTCTGTCGCCGTAACATCCCAGTCCAACACTTTGCTCAACATCTTGCTTAATCTGTATACAGAGTATATTCACTTGGGGTGTTTTTACACTAAATCCCCTGTTAATTAGTCTTGCTGTAAGGTTTTACCCAACAGGAACTTGGATTCATTGCTATTAGGCTCTCTGGGCTGCAGGGTGTAGGGTTCACTCACGGCCGGGTGTCCGGTGAACAATAGGTCAGCCATGAGTGCTAGAACAACATAACATTCCTGATGTGCCTCGTGGAGCAGGTCACAGAGGGCAACAATATGAGAGGGCGTTATTCATGGCTGTCAATCAGTGCTGTTGTACTCTGTAATATGTGGTCTATAGTCTACCACTGTGCTCCTGGTAATGCTAAACAACCTCCTCCCCTGTGGATATGGATCACAAGAGGGGACGGGATAGTTTAGGTGTCTGACCCCAAACCTCCCTGAAGAAGTAGCGGGATCCCAGCGTCCTTTTGGACACGCGCTTTGCGGCTGACTTGGCGGTTGAGCTAACCCGGGGGTGTCGCCCCCTCTCTCCCCAGTACTCGGGGGAGTTCGTGCAGTCGGCCTACCTGTCCCGGAGGCTGGCGTACTTCTGCACCCGCCGGCTGAACCTCCTGCTGAGCGACGGCAGCCTGGGGCCGGGCACGGGCGGCCACCAGTCCCACGGCATCCTGGCCCAGCCGGGGAACGCCCTGCCCCCCACGCCCACCTCCCAGCCCGCGGGGGGCAACCAGACCCAGACCCCCTTCACAGACTTCTACATCTGCCCACAGCACCGACCCCTGGTGTTTGGGCTCAGCTGCATGCTGCAGGTGAGCCTGGCTGCAGCCCCATTTGTTATTTGGTTTAAACTGCGCTCGGGTGGAGCCGGGTAGGCTAGCGGTTATGGGGTTTGACCCTCAGCCGAATGGTTCTTGGTTCGAACTCCAATGTCCGCAGCCTAGCTAAGTTCCACCCCTCCCTATTAACGCTCCTTGATGCCATGGATCTAAAAATGTACTCCCAAGTCGCTTGGGCTGAAATGGTCTGCTAAATGATGATCACGTAGGCATAATAACGGGGAACGACATTCATTGGTCTCCAGAAACGGTCTGCTGTTGCTATTAGCTCTGTACCTCGGTCTGCTATCTCTTTCTCCTTGGTCAAAAAGGAAAAAAGCAAACATGACCTGGTTCAGTGTGTGTGTTAACACGACTTTGTTTTCCATGAGTACTCACTCCCTCCTCTGTGTGCGGTCTTTCTCTCTCTCTGTGTGTGCGTGTGTGTGTGCGCGCAGAGCATCGTGCTGTGTTGTCCCAGTGCGCTGGTGTGGCACTACTCCCTAACGGACAGCAGGAACAAAACGGGCTCGCCTCTCGACCTGCTCCCCATCTCCCCCTCCAACCTGCCCATGCCGGGCTCCAACACTGCCTTCACCCAGCAGGTACCCCCCCAGGCCCGCTGGTGTTGTTTGTCCCTTTAGTTCAATGCGTTTCTGTCCAGTCTTTTACTGGGAAAATCGATCAACCCATCAGTTACGGCTGGGGTTTTAAAAATGTAAAAAAAAAAAATGTATCAAAACGATAATTAAGGGGCGTTTATTACAATGTCGATAAATATGCCGATATGCTGGGGACTTCTAAAGGCCATTCTAAAGAGGAATTAACTGATGGTCATTACTTTATAGTGTTTGGAAATGTAAGGTATGGTATCGGACTAGAACTAATTATCCTTTCCCACTGATGTTTCATATCTTCTCGTTGTGATTTATGTAGATTATGAAACTTCATCCCGATAGTTGGTATCTTCAATATTATCTCTTTTGAATGGCATTGTATCGTCATGACATGAATAATTACCCAGACGTACCAGCTGTGTATTCTCCCAATAGTCCCAACCACATTGAGGCTTATGTATTACGGTGGTTGAGTTGCCGTAGCTGGGAGATAAGCCAAACCTCCGTCTCCTCAGGTCCGTGCAAAGGTACGAGAAATCGAGGAGCAAATCAAGGAGCGAGGCCAGGCGGTAGAGTTCAGGTGGTCCTTCGACAAATGCCAGGAGACGACCGCAGGTAAGACCATCAAACGCAGCCGGCCCAGCCGGCGTCCCCCCACACCCGGCTGGGAGCTGGTGTTTATTTGGACCGTGACTCGCCCGGGCCATGGTTTTGTTTGACTTTCCCCTTGTTTGTGATTTCCCTGCAGGCTTCACCATCGGTAGGGTTCTCCACACTCTGGAAGTTCTGGATAACCACAGCTTTGAGAAGTCGGACTTCAGCAACTCGCTAGACTCCCTCTACAACAGGATCTTCGGCTCGGGTCAGAGCAAAGAAGGCCACGAGGTGATTCCCAAAAAACTAAACAGAGGTTTCTTCTAGGGCACAGTATAGGTGCAGGATGATGTGATTGCGGCTTATCTGTATTCGCTGTAAACCCCTTCAGTTGAAGGCATCTCCGTAATGACTCGATGGTAAATGTCTAAAAAGAATACAAAATGTAAAAGGCAACAAATGCACACTTTCTTCATCATTATTCGACTTGCGTTCAGTCAGTAAGCCTTGAACAGCATTGTTGCAGAATTAAAGTGGTTACATCCTAACTGATGCGGTGCCCGCGTTCCATCTTTGTTATCTTCCATATTGGGGAGGAGGCTCTGCCTGAAGGGGTTTCTATTAGATATGACAAGACCGAATGTAAAATGTAAGTTGGGGTTTATTAAAGGTCAGAAGCAGTGGTTGATAAGGAATGGCGTTTTTCAACTAGCTTGGAGCTCTTTCAACAATATTTCTAGAAGATGGGTTCGGAGTACAGCTTGCTTCTGGGTGTTGTCGTCGACATATACAACTCTTATTGTCCATTCTACGCTATCATCTCACAATACCATGCTTTGAATTTCAATTAGATTGCTATGATAATCAGGGGGAGTTTTCACGCAATGTCTGTATCGCAGTTGCTAATAAAGTCCAAGACCGAGAAATCGTAAAGCCCCTTGTTCAGCTCAAATCATCATAATCTATCCGCTTTTCTTTCCAGTAGTGTGAGTGCGTACATCGTTCACATGGGTGATCTTCGTGGGAAATTAAACCCCTAACTCACCCAAGCACGACACGACCACACGTTACCTTCCTGAAACTGCACTCCTGAAACCCATCCGTCTCTCTGTCCCTTTCATACCGATGCCTAAATCCCCCAGGGCTAGTACGGGACTAACCCTACTGTCATAACACTGTTCTCACTCTCTCTCTCTGTGTGTCTGTGTGTGTGTGTGTGTGTGTGTGTGTGTGTGTGTGTGTGTGTGTGTGTGTGTGTGTGTGTGTGTGTGTGTGTGTGTGTGTGTGTGTGTGTGTGTGTGTGTGTGTGTGTGTGTGTGTGTGTTCCAGATGTCGCCCGATGACGACGCGGTGGTCACGCTGCTGTGTGAGTGGGCCGTGTGCTGCAAGCGGTCGGGCCGGCACAGAGCCATGGTGGTGGCCAAGCTGCTGGAGAAGAGGCAGGCCGAGATCGAGGCGGAGGTGAGAGGACAGCCGGGCTGGCTATGCAGAGAGGTCTTAAGTCCCTCCCCTCCTATTTGTTGTATGTTGTACGTCCTCGCACTTAATGTACGCCATTTAATGTACGCCGTCATTGTCTGACTCGTATTTCGATATATTACTTAGTTATGTAGCATCTTATCATGGCTATCTAGGTTGAATATGGGGAACGGGTTAACCTAGCGATTGTTAGTGCTTGGCACTTGGTTCTATGAACATCCTTATTGTACCGATGGCGATACATATCGTTTCACTTTATATGACAAATGTACTTATTGTAAGTCGCTTTGGATAAAAGCGTCTGCTCAATGCCCTCAATGTAAATTTAAGGAGACGAGGGGCACAAACTCGCCCCCCACGGCGATGACTCACCGCTCCCGTTCCCACGCCGACTCAGCCGCCGTTCCCGCCCCCGCCCACAAACCACTCTCTTCCACTTCTTCTTCTTCCGTTATCTCTCCCTGATTGCGCGCCAGCTCCAATTCTTATCGCTTTACGAGTTCACGCTACGAGAGGGAGCTCATTCTCTTTATCGTGACTCGCTGGGCTGCGGGGATCCGTGAGTCACTCCCGCCACATTCCTTATCGTGGGAGTCATGTACAGCGTTCGTTACGCCGGGATTCTCTAGCGATGACATGAATATCCTGCGAAAGGCAGATGGAGTGACTGCTCGTTCCGCTGTTTGACTAGGGATAAAAACTCCAAGGCCGCTGACTGAGATATCCAGCCTCACTCAGTGGAATATGTGACATTACAACTCGGCTACAGATTATTATAATTGGATGTCCTTGGCTTTGTGAAGTCTGCAATGCAATGGTTGCTAAAAACTATAAGCCCTGATATGGAGGCTGCATCACCTAGTGGTTAGTGCGTTGACCTCCCTGCTGTAAGGTACTGGGTTCGATCCCCAATGTCAACAGCCGGCCACCATTCCTACCTGCTCATTAATTACACAATCTGAGATTCACCGGCAGTTGGTTTGGATATACACTTCTAAACGGTCGTAAATGGCTAATGCTATCTCTGTTATGTGTGTCTTCTCTTTTAGACCCAATAAACACTATATAACATCATTGAATAACATATATAACGACTTTATTCCATTGGCGTAAAGAACAACTCACTTGTTCGCAATTCCACTTTCAGTCAAGAAGGAAGCAACGTTAAACACTGCGCATGTGTACACGCGTTCCCAGGGTCAACGGGTAAACGCAAGGAGGGAGGATATGAGTTAACATTAGTGCTGCTCGATTATGGAAAAAATCATATTCACGATTATTTTGGCCAATATTGTAATCACGATTATTCAAACGAGTATTTTTAAAAAAAATACACAAAATGGTCCAAAAGAAAATGTTCAAATCTAAAATAATGTACAGATATGTAACCAGCTGTCCTGGATACAAATCTGTACAAATCGATTTATATAATTTTGTGATCGTTTGACGCGAGATTGAAATGCGATGAATCGCCCAGCCCTGGTTCACATTCTCCTGATGTTCTCCCAGCGGTGCGGGGAGTCGGAGGTGGTGGACGAGAAGGGCTCGGTGTCGTCGGGCTCCCTGTCGGCCGCCACGCTGCCCGTCTTCCAGGACGTCCTGCTGCAGTTCCTGGACACCCAGGCCCCCACCCTGAGTGAGTCCCCTGGTCCCTCATGTCTGACACGGGGCGCGCTCACCCATGGGTTTCATCGTGCTTTTCCCCCATCTCTCATCTCATCTCTCTCCACTCTCTCAGTTGGTTATTCCTTTTCCCCCATAGCAGGCGGAGTGTTAAGCGTGTCTTTGTGTTTTATTCTTTATTTGGAACATTTCTATTGAATCATTCAGCCGATTTTAAGATTTTTGTTTCCTGCTTAGTCAAAATCCCTGCAGTATTGGATTTTTCAATCGTTCGTCTATTTAGATTCAGGAAAATACAAAGCCCTTCTATAACGCATGCATTTCCTGTTATTCCTCCAAACCAACGTGATGAGTAATGAACATAAGCACTGCTGCTATTTTTCCATGGTTCCTCATCAGTACAGTTGCAGCTCACAGTTCCTTCAGCGTTGTCATGTCGGGGCTTATAAACGATTAACAGATGGGCCCTTAAACCGTATCCTGTCCAACATTCTTTAGCCTAGCATGTATCCTTCGAAAAGGGCAACAGACATCCTCAAGGTACCACAAACAAAATAGCCAAGGTTTCACACCCTGAGAACCCCCAACTACAGAGTGAGATATCATAAGTACAAGAGCATCCACCTTACTTCTGAACGATTTGGGGAAATAATCGAAATGCAATTATTTCAACCAATATTGCAATTTAGTATGCCATTATTTATTATTTTTTTATGTTCTGTATTACTCACTAAACAAGCAATATTCATTATGTAATATGATCTACACACCATTGGAAGCAGTCAACATATAAACAGCTCTTTCCTTTAGGCCAGGCCTATGTGTTGAAATAAATTGATGTAACATCTTTATTTAACTATTGAAAATAAATGCGAATCTTACTGATCTCCAGTCAGAAAAAGTAACAGTAAAAAAAATAAATGCATATCGTGTTCTTTCACATCGAGATGTCAGCTTGATTTGTTTAATCGCTCAGCCCCAATCCACCTATGAACATCAGCTCAGAGCGTGAACCAACCTTCTCCTGCGCCCCTCCCCTTCCAGCCGAACCGGCCAATGAGAGTGAGCGGGTGGAGTTCTCCAACCTGGTGCTGCTCTTCTGCGAGCAGATCCGGCACGACGTCTTCTCCCACAACATTTACATGTGCACGCTCATCTCCCGCGGCGACCTGGCCTCAGACGCCCACCTGCCCCGCCCGCGGTCCCCCGGCGACGACCCCGGCGACGAGTCGGAGCGCAAGGAGCAGGACGCCGCCGCCGGCATCAAGATGGAGGCACGTCTTTCAGGGTGTTGTGTTTGGGTGGAGGGAGGAGGAGGGCGATGGGATCGATGGGGATGAGTCATTCTTGTGTGGGTTCAGAGAACCGTCGTTGCTTCTGTCTTGGTCACATTCTCGTTCTCTCCACAGGATACCGGACTGTCGGAGTCGATGGAGGTCGATCAAAACTCCAGCGCTAATTTTGACGAGGTATGTGGAATAGTGATGGACCGTCGTGTGTGTGTGTGTGTGTGTGTGTGTGTGTGTGTGTGTGTGTGTGTGTGTGTGTGTGTGTGTGTGTGTGTGTGTGTGTGTGTGTGTGTGTGTGTGTGTGTGTGTGTGTGTGTGTGTGTGTGTCGTTCTTTTACGCAGCCACTTACTGCGTTTCTTTTAAGCCGGAGAAGCCTCTAAAAGACTTCTTCTCCCGCCTGTTTCCACGACCATCTTGTAATCGGGTCTATTTCCCCCGGCACTCTTTCAGATGTTCTCTCCCAGGATGCACTGCGAGTCCAAGGGGAGCCCGTCCCCCGAGAAGCCCGTCCCGGATCAGGACAGCAAGGCCGGGGTGAAGGACAAGGGCATGGACCCGGCCTTCCCCCAGGTGTACGAACAGCCCCGGCACATCCAGTACGCCACCCACTTCCCCATTCCCCAGGTGGGTTCAACGTTTCCTACTCCAGGCATCCGCTGCCGTATCGAGGGTGAGGTTGAGGAACTCTGTACATTTTAAATGAAACATTTCGAGGAGCGATCCGCTCCTCGAAATGTTTCATTTAAAATGTACAGAGTTCCTTTCTGAACATTCTCACTGTGTGCCTCTCGGCGTGTGAACACATGGCCCTAAGGGTATTTAATTCCCCGCACCACCTTCTAACCACGCGTACTCTTCAAAGCTCGTTCAAGCTACTGTGACTTTGACTTTTCCCCCGGGGATCAATAAAGTATCCATCTTATCTACATTCATCGATCCGTCTCCGAACGCGAGCGGCGTCGGCGCCCAGAATAAACCCGTCGTCTAACTCGGCTGATCTCGCGGCCCCTCCGCCCACAGGAGGAGAGCGCCAGCCACGAGTGCAACCAGCGCCTGGTGGTGCTGTACGGCGTGGGCAAGCAGCGCGACGAGGCGCGCCACGCCATCAAGAAGATCACCAAGGACATCCTGAAGGTGCTCAACCGCAAGAGCACGGCAGAGACGGGTAAGCTTTGGCCTGTTGGGGTTTTACATTGCCTGGCTCTGTTCCAGGTTTTTGTTTTTGTTGTTTTCACCTTAATCTGTAGCTTCGGGAGAATTGGGTGCCAAATAAGCGTTGTTGTTGTTGTTGTTGTTTTGGGCAGGGCAAGCTTATGGTGTTGGTGATGATGTCGATGTCATCTCCATCAATGATTGTCTATGTTCCCCATGTGTTCATTATTATGGCGCTTGGTAGGTTTGCATACTTCCAAGTGGTTGGATTGAGCTGCTATTGTGTGTCCCTTGAGCAGCAAGTGACACAGCAGCGATCCAATGCTCTTCAGCCTTTTTTGGGGGGGCTTTGGGTGCGGCAGGGGGTGGGGGTCATATTCCCTATTGTTAAGACCCTCCTCAGCAGTCCCCCTCACAGTTTAGCCCCCCGACTCAATAGAAATACCACCAAAGGACCATTGACTTGCATGATTTCACGGCCAGTCGATTAGTTTGTGGGGAGGGGGCGGGAGGGAGTTCTGGTTATTAATCACCCCTCTATATCTTTATTGTTCTAATCTCTCTCTCTCTCTCTCTACCTCTCTCTCTCTGCCTTCTTTGTCCGCTCAGGAGGGGAGGAGGGACAGAAGAGGAAGAGGAGCAAGCCAGAGGCCTTCCCCACGGCCGAAGACATTTTCTCCAAATTCCAGCACCTTTCCCACTTTGACCAGCACCAGGTCACCTCTCAGGTCGGTCCTCAACCCCCAAACCCCACCATTAACCTCTTGAGTACCTCGGAACCGGCTGATGGGTAGTTAACAGTGTTAGTAGTTTACTAGCTGCCAGCGCGGTAATTCCTGGCTCGCAGGGACTCATTTGAAATTCAACAGCGTTTCAATGCAAATTAGTTTTGTGTGAGGAGCGCTCCGAATGCTGTGGTTATTTAGAGAGGTAATGTGCTGGATTGGCTGTACCTCGCTTTCTCTGCAAACGATCCCTCCAGCGCCCCTATTTCTCTCACGACGCCGTCCCCCCGTGAGCACTCAGGGAAGGGGGTCCGGGGGGGGGAGTGTATGACTGCCTCTAATGACGTGTAAAGACTTTCCTTGTGGAAAATTACTTTGTAGTAAAGTTGAAGTGCTCTTGGCGTCGGAATGTGCGGAACGAAGCGAGCCATTAGCATAACAAGAGGCTGCCGGGACACTTGGAGGGCCTGTTTACTGGATGTGACGCGACTCTGAGCCTCTGCTCCTCTGGGTAATTAGCGCTGCTTACAGGCAGTTCAGGACCTCGGTTATGGATAGTTTGCGGCTCTCCAGAGGGAGTAGACTCGTCAAACAAAGTCGGAGGGGTTTCCCAAACCGATGCGGTGGATACGTTTGTGGCCGCGTACTAATGTCTTTAATGTTTGTCTTGATTGAGTGGCAAAGCAGTCCTCAAGAGCTTGTGTGCCCAGCGCACGTTTCCCGGAGAGGACCTTCTCTGCTCTGATATGTTGAATCCGTACGGACTCAAGCGATTACCAACTCAACTCCAGTCACGCCATTTGAGCAAGTTCAGAGATAAGCGGGTATTTTGTCCAGAGGGAAATCATTTCAATAATTATTCATTGCTTTGTGTATCTGTTCGTTCCTCCCCAAACAGGTAAAGTTGTTGTTGTTGATGATGTTTCTTCCTGCAGATGTATCCTTGGTCCCTAATCCTTTTGTTGACATCCGTAATGACTTCTGTGTTGTACACAGGTGTCCAGGAATGTGATGGAACAGATTACCAGCTTTGCCTTAGGGATGTCTTATCATCTGCCCCTGGTGCAACACATACAGTTCATCTTCGACCTCATGGAATACTCCCTCAACATCAGCGGCCTCATAGACTTTGCCATTCAGGTAGGAGCGCTCTACTATTGGATTCTCTTTTTTTTTTGGAAACCGCTATTTCATGCATGGCCAATGATTTTGTGTTTATCCTGCGAGTGCCACAGACACTAATCTTTCTATCTCTTATTTTTTATTGTGCAATATTGAATGTTTTTAAAGTGGAATGGAAACGATTTCCCACTCTTGGTGAAATACCGTCAAAACAACTGCCGTCCGCCTGGAACACAGTTATTTAACTTTCCATCCACTGCCTTTCAAAATAATGGCGCACACTCAACATCGTTTTGTTAACTAAACGCTTCACTTACGTTGACATGAATATTGGTATGTTTATCAATCCCAATCAAGCATTGCTCAGACGTTATTACACTTCCCTTTCTTTTGTGGTTTGATTTCATCGTCCCACCGACACAGCCTTCCAGAAGTAAAACCACCGATATCTTTACGTGCGTCTTTCCCTGAACCTGATGTCCCCCACTCCTCTAGCTCCTGAACGAGCTCAGCCTGGTGGAGGCCGAGCTGCTGCTGAAGTCCTCCACCCTGGTGGGGAGCTACACCACCGGGCTGTGTCTGTGCATCGTGGCCGTGCTGCGGAGGTACCACTCCTGCCTCATCCTCAACCCGGAGCAGACGGCACAGGTCTTTGACGGGTACGTCTGGAGACGGAGTTTGAAGACGATCGACCATGAATTAAAGCCGCGCAAAGGGGAACGTTTATTTTTTATGTACGACTTGTGCAAGAGTGTTGTCATTAAAGCTGGATGGGAGTTGGTGTTCTCCTAATGCACGAGCTGAAGATAAAGCGCTGACTATTAATTAAAGCTGCATTATGGGAAATGTTTTTTTACAGCTTCATTGTTTGAGTTGTAAGTAAACATTCTCCTAATGCAGCCCTTACTCGTAGCCCTTGTTCATTTAAGTTTTATTGCATTCTGGGTATGGGGAGGAAAAATCGAACACGCTGCTTTAAATGAAAATCTTTCTGAATGGAGATTTCGTTTTTTAAAGATGAATGTGATTGGTTGTGAGCTGCTTAACGCATCGGGTCTGTGTTGAACCCTGACTGTGTGTCCCATGTGTCGTCAGGCTGCGCATCGTGGTGAAGTCCGGCGTGAACCCCGCCGACTGCTCTTCGGCCGAGCGCTGCATCCTGGCCTACCTGTACGACCTGTACACCTCCTGCAGCCACCTCAAGAGCAAGTTCGGAGAGATCTTCAGGTGAAGAGGCTTCCTCTGGTGGACCTGTAGCTAGAGGCCGTGTCTGGCAGCTGTTCATCTGAGCTTTGACGTCCTTGTAATAGGATTGCTTTAGAGAGCAATATATTTTTCGTAGCGATATTCAACATTAGATTGCCTTTGAGCGAAACTATGTAATCTCTTTATACTTGCCAATTTAAGGTGGTGCTTTAAGTTCCGTGTTTTCATTAGTTGCAGATGTGTAATTTCGTTTAGGTGTCAGATTTCCTGCAGATACTTTGCAAGGCTGAATATATTGGGCTATAAACCTCATCCTTCCGTTCCTCTCCATTTCCCCGTTATTAGTTATTCTAAATCTATTTTATCGCAGCCCTGTTCGTATAGTTGACTTAGGAGTTTCTTTTCCTTTTTTCTTCTATTTAGCATCGGACTTACGGGAGGACCTTTTTTATTTTATTCTTGATGAGGGGTCAAACAACGCTAGACCGTTTTTTATATCAATATTGTTTGGCTCCCAATTTTTTCTAACATTCCTAATCCTTAACCTTTCATCTCTTCTCCACTGGACGCCCAGCGAGTTCTGTTCCAAGGTGAAGAACTCCATCTACTGCAACATCGACCCGTCGGACTCCAACATGCTGTGGGACCCGGTGTTCATGATGGAGGCCATCTCCAACCCCTCGGCCCACAACTTCAACCACTCGATGGTGGGCAAGCTGCTCAACGACAGCCCGCCAAACCGCTACAGCTTCGTGTGCAACGTGCTCATGGACGTCTGCGTGGACCACCGGGACCCCGAGAGGTGTGTTGGCGTTCACGCCGAGACCCCGGTGGCCTGTTGTATCTGTGGTGGTGGAGGTTGTCTGTGTCTTTGTCGTCTCTGCACGGGGTGTTTTGAACAGCGTGATGTTGCCGTGCATCGCGGTGGAAACAACTGTGTTGAAGCAGCCTGCTTTCTACTCTGCCCGGCTGTTGGCGTCCGTACGACGTGACTGTTCCAACAGAGGCGCTCTTTTTGTGAACGAGCTCTTCTTGTAATACAAGCCTCGATCTGAGTTGTGTTGCGTCGGACTAGAATAGACGGCGTAGCTAAAGGATTCGGTGCATTGATGTCATTGTCGACGGTGCATCTCCAGAAAGGGGAGCAAACAAACGGAACACCATGCTGCTGAAAGAGCTCGCTGGAGAGTATTGCGTGCGGTACCTCACTAATGTCCCCTTTGGTCGTCTGGTTCGCGTCTCACTCAAACAGTCGTCGTGGTGAAAAACCCAAGCTGTGTTTTCCACCTCTCTGGTCCACGGGTGCTCTTGGTTTTTCTCCCCTCGGGTTACCGCTCTAACCTCCGGCTCACTCGTGTTCCTCCAGGGTGAACGACATCGGGATCCTGTGTGCGGAGCTGACGGCGTACTGTCGTTCTCTCAGTGCCGAGTGGCTGGGCATTCTCAAGGCCCTGTGCTGCTCCTCCAACAACGGCAACTGTGGCTTCAACGACCTGCTGTGTAACGTAGATGTGAGTGTGTGTGTGTATACACCATACGTGCCTACTGCTATTGCTACTACTACTACTACTTTCTGCTCCTTCACAACACAACTATTTGGGGCATTCCATGGTTAATATTTTAGATTTGTTGCTTTATAAACTATATTTATTATCCGTGGTAAGATTTTGTTAAACTATCATTTGATTTGTAATAGCCTGGTGCGAATTCATAATACAAAGCAGGATTTATTTTTATTCTGTACGACTTTTCAAGCATATTAATAATTTACTAGAAAAAGTGAATTGATATTCGGGCTTAGCGCTCATAGTAATAGTATTCTCCATGAATTTAATACCAATACCATAGACTCTTACGATTTTGTCTTTTGGCAGAATGCATTAAGATGATTGTCATTAATGAGCAGATTTAAGGCATCTTGGCAAAAGTCTGTGGGCACTGGGATTCGATCCCTGAACCTTTTGAGACTCAAACACCCTCTAGACTATCCTGCCCCTTGCTGCCCTTGCACTCTTAAAGCTGGAGTACGCAATTGGAAGAAACCTGCCAGAGTAAGCTAGACCTTGAAAGTATCTGACCAAAAACAGGGAGCCCCTCCATGGATCCAATAATTAGTACCGCAGCTTTAATAAATACGTTCTTGTTCCCTAGGTCAGCGACCTGTCGTTCCACGACTCCCTGGCCACCTTCGTGGCCATCCTGATCGCCAGACAGTGTCTGCTGCTGGAGGACTTGGTGCGCTGTGTGGCCATCCCCTCCCTCCTCAACGCAGGTACGCCCCCCCCCCCGCGCCGCTGCCCGAGGAACCACCCGTAGACGGAGAACCAAAGAGAACCCAGAAATTCAAAATTAGATTTTACGCGAGACACAACCAAGTCATAACAGGCCTCTCTTACTCCCTCCCAGTGTGCCGTGACTCATTTTATCCGCTCTTCAAATCTCCGACACTCGAGTCTTAATTTGGAATTATTTTGTGTGCGTGTATATTTTTTGTGCCTCTTGAAAAACCCGCAAGATAAGCCCGTGCCAGCAGCACTTTTCTGTGCCGGGTCATTTCAAAGCGTCTATCTCAAAGCCATGGGCCCCAGTTCTAAATGGATTTATAGCATATAGCAGCCGGTCTCTGGGGCCTTCTGAAAGGCTGGACATTCGAGCTGTATAAATGCATTAGGTCTCTCTCCCCCTCTCTCTCTGTCCCTCTCTCGCGCTCTCTCCCTGAGAGCAGTAAACATGGTTCGTTTGATCTGGGTCCATCAAGTCCGTGTTTGCTTTGTGCCCCAGCCACCTTTTCCCTCTTTCTCGCTCTCCCTCTCTCGCTCCCCGCTGCCGTGTTCTCTCCCAGCTTGGAGACAAACAGCGATTCACTGTCGAGACTCTAATGCCATGCCAACCCCGGCGTTACACCGCTCGCAAACACTTTGTTCCGTGGCCCCTCTCTCTCCTCACACTCTCTTTCACATGTTCTCTCGGAAAATGGCACTTTCCCTTTTTCAAACTTCTGGAGACGATCTAGGGCACTGTTTAAATTTAGACGTCTCCACTGGGGAGACATCATGTCATGTGTTGGGTCTTGGGACCATTACCTCACCTGTGTACTCTCTGTCCCCCACCCCCTTTCAGATTTAGACGTCTCTACTTGAGATGCCTCCTGTGTTGGGTCTAGGGACCATGACACATGATGACGTCTAGACTTGGAAGACGTCATGTCATGTGTTGGGTCTTGGGACCATTATCTCACCTCTGTACTCTGTCCCCCTCCCCTTCAGATTTACTCGTCTCGACTTGAGATGCCTCATGTGTTTCGTCTTGGGACTATAACCTCACCTTTTTGCTCTATCCCCCCCTCCCTTCAAATTTAGGCATCTCGACTTGAGGTGCATCGTGTGTCGTGTCTTGGGACCATAGCCTCACCTGTGCACTCTCTCCTCGTCTCCCCAGCTTGCAGTGAGCAGGACTCTGAGCCGGGAGCCAGGCTCACCTGCCGCATCCTGCTACACCTCTTCAAGACCCCCCAGCGTAACCCTGTTCCTCAAGACGGGGCCAAGTCAGGTACAACCGTCCCCATCACCTACCCCCCTGTCTAAACTCTCATTACTTCCACTTGCCTCTGGCTGTCTGTTCTGGAAGTGCCCTTGTTTTCTCACATTCAATGATTTTAAGACATTTCTGACCCGTACAATGATCAGTTGTTTCTGGGTTTAATCCCCCTACAGAAAAATCCCCGGTTGGTATCCGGTCGTCCTGCGATCGCCATCTGCTCGCCGCGTCCCAGAACAGCATAGTGGTGGGCGCAGTGTTCGCCGTCCTCAAGGCTGTCTTTATGTTGGGTAAGAGATGTTCCTTTATTCCTGCACAGACACTTATAAGCACTCGGGGAGAACTCCTATTACTGAAAGGGTGACACTTGCAACACCAAATTTCAAATGGAGAATGACATTACAAAATATTTAATGTCAGCTTGCTCTTTAACATGGATTTGGTAACTCTCTAACTCTTATTCGCACAACCAGATATGCAGAATCCAAACAGTTCCTTCTAGTGAAGGATTATCTTTGGGAAGTCACTCCTTGCTGCAACCCGTTCCGCGTGTGTGTGTGTGTGTGTGTGTGTGTGTGTGTGTGTGTGTGTGTGTGTGTGTGTGTGTGTGTGTGTGTGTGTGTGTGTGTGTGTGTGTGTGTGTGTGTGTGTGTGTGTGTGTGTGTGTGTGTGTGTGTGTGGGCCTCTGGGTTTTTACCCCATGAATACATTCATCACCCGGGACAGAAAAGTGACTTCTTCTTCTCCATGTTTAATTCAGGCGACGCAGAGCTCCGAGGCTCGGGCCTCTCGCATCCCGCCGGCCACGACGACCTATCGGGAGGCCGCAGCGTCTCCATAGAAACGGCCAGTCTGGATGTGTACGCAAAGTATGTGCTGAAGAGCATCTGCCAGCAGGTACGTGTCAATTTGATTTAATGTTTCTTTATTTTTTTACAAAATAAACGACCGTTGTGTGAATTAGGTTGTGTGTGTGAAAAGGTGTTTGAGTAGGTTTTCAGCAGGCCTGCTGACGCTCGCCCCGTCGGGCTTTTGGGCAGTACCAAAGGACGTCTGGAAATAGATGTTTCGTCTCCTTTACCCTTTTGAAGATGATCCGCTTTGGCTATCACGCTGTTGGAGTCATATTATGTCTTGCCAAGCTCTAAATATGTAAGTTATGCACTTTGTGCTGTATTTTATGAACAGGCACATCTTGCACTAGTGGAACATGTTGCTCAATGAAAAAAGAGGACACCGTAAACCACGAACGGGCCATAAAACTAGACTATTTTTACATTGACTAACTTATATCATCGGATGCCCAAACTGCATCCATAGTGTCTTTTTTTTTTTTTAGTTCTTTCTCGCCGGCAGATGTCAGTTATCGGTCGTAGAGACAGTGTGCCAGAGCGGTTGCCGGAATAGCAGATGGCTGAATGTGGCCTTTTTTTTGTTCTCAGGGGACATGCGAACGCTTTGCTGTTAGCAAGTGTTGTTTAAGCGTGTGCTGTGCTGCTCCAGTGAGGGGGGGGTGTGGGGGGGGGGGGGGGGGGGGGTGGTTGTAGCGACCCCTACTGCCGGTTGGTTTGTCTCATCGGCATCCAGCAGCAGCCATGGCTGCTCTGCATAACGAACAAGACTGTATAATGAACATGGCTTCACATTGTGCTCATGCTAAGGCTTCGCTGTCGCCCACAACAGAGTGGGGGCTTTCTATTCCGGTGACGGGGGTTGTGTTGACCTTCGACAATTTTATTTTATTTATTATATATTTTTTAAATAATCCCCGGCCACGGCTCGACGGCCGCTCGCCCACGACGGGTCTCCGACTCCTCCCGTCCCTCCCCCCCGGTGTCTCCAGATCGTTGGCACCGTGCCGCCGTGCTGTTGACTTTCGTAACCCCCTGTGCGCCGCTCCCTCCCCAGGAGTGGGTGGGGGAGCGCTGCCTGAAGTCCCTGTCGGAGGACAGCAGCGCCCTGCAGGACCCGGTGCTGGTCAACATCCAGGCCCAGCGGCTGCTGCAGCTCATCTGCTACCCCCACCGCCAGCTGGACAGCGACGACGGGGACAACCCCCAGCGGCAGCGCATCACGCGCATCCTGCAGGTGGGCACCCCCCATCCCCCCCACCCCCCTATGGTCCCCCCCCCTCCTCCTCCCCTACTTATCCTCATCCTGCAGGTGGACACACCCCCTCTCTACTCCCCCCCCCCCCCCCCCCCCTCCTCTCCATATCTTCATTCTGCAGGTGGCCACACCCACACCATTCCTTCCCCTCATCCTTCAGGTAGACACACCCACCCTCTAGCCCCCCCCCCCTATATCCTCTTACTACAGGTGCCCACACCCACCCTCTAGTCCCCCTCCCCTCCTTATCCTCATCATTCTCTTGCCCAACAGCACACTCTAGTCCCCACCTCCTCATCCTGTGGGGGCCCATTGTGTAAGTCAACACTGCCACCTGTTGGCACCAAGGTGAACTGCTGAACGATTCTCTCCCCTCCGTCCTCTCCAGAACATGGACCAGTGGACCATGAGGCAGTCGTCCCTGGAGCTGCAGCTGATGATCAAACAGAGCACCAACAGCGTGAGCGTCCTAACCTTTACCTCCTGTCGACCAGTGGAATCACTAAGCGGGGGGGGGGGGGGGGGGGGGGGGCTTTTGTGCTCTGATTTGCTTCTCAACCACTAAGATGATCAACGCCTTCCACCTCTAAAACCAGGAGCTCCACTCTCTGCTGGAGAACATCGCCAAGGCCACCATCGAGGTGTTCCAGAAGTCTGCGGAGATGAACTCCATGTACCCCTCGGGGAGCGGCGACGGCAACCCCTCCTCTGACAACAACAGCAGCAACAGCAAGATGAAGCCCATCCTCAGGTGGGTCTGCGCGTCCTCTGGGGTCCCTGCTGAACTCTGACCTATTGGAGTCTCTGCTGAACTCTGACCTGTTGGAGTCTCTGCTGAACTCTGACCTGTCGGAGCCTCTGCTGAACTCTGACCTGTTGGAGCCTCTGCTGAACTCTGACCTGTTGGAGCCTCTGCTGAACTCTGACCTGTTGGAGCCTCTGCTGAACTCTGACCTGTTGGAGTCTCTGCTGAACTCTGACCTGTTGGAGTCTCTGCTGAACTCTGACCTGTTGGAGTCTCTGCTGAACTCTGACCTGTTGGAGTCTCTGCTGAACTCTGACCTGTTGGAGTCTCTGCTGAACTCTGACCTGTTGGAGCCTCTGCTGAACTCTGACCTGTTGGAGTCTCTGCTGAACTCTGACCTGTTGGAGTCTCTGCTGAACTCTGACCTGTTGGAGTCTCTGCTGAACTCTGACCTGTTGGAGTCTCTGCTGAACTCTGACCTGTTGGAGTCTCTGCTGAACTCTGACCTGTTGGAGTCTCTGCTGAACTCTGACCTGTTGGAGCCTCTGCTGAACTCTGACCTGTTGGAGCCTCTGCTGAACTCTGACCTGTTGCTGCGGCTCGGTTCTAAATATTTAGAGAAATGGGATTTTATAACTCCATGCTAACGTGAGACATTAGTATACTATTCAGCTATAAGCAGCACCTAAACACCCTAGTAGCACACCACACTATCCTGTTGTATGCATTTAGTGTAAGCCATAGTGATGGTATACACAGCAGTGGGAAAGAAACTCCTGTATACAAACAGAAATCACTAGCCTTGGGTCATCCTGCATACACACCAGTGGGAAGAAGGGAAAGAAAACCTAATAGTAAACAGTCTCTGACATCTCCCTCTTCTGCCTTGCGTCCCCCCCAGCTCCTCGGAGCGGTCGGGGGTGTGGTTGGTGGCCCCCCTCATAGCCAAGCTGCACACCTCGGTGCAGGGCCACGTGCTGAAGGCGGCCGGGGACGAGCTGGAGAAGGGCCAGCATCTGGGCTCCTCCTCGCGCAAGGAGAGGGACCGGCAGAAACAGAAGAGGTCTGTTCACACGGTCCAATCGCACGCCTCGGTTCAGCCTGTTTATAAACAAACCAATCACACGCCTTGGTTCATCCTGTATACAAACGCATCAAATGCTAGTGTATTGTATGCATCGCTGTATATATAAACGCACACGCCCGTGTGTATATCGCTGTATATATACGCGCATGCGCGTGTGTATATCGCTGTGTATATATACACGCACACGCGTGGGTATATCGCTGTATATATAAGCGCACGGCACGCGCGTGTGTATATCGCTGTATATATACGCTCACACGCGCGTGTATATCGCTGTATATATACGCACACACACGCGTGTGTGTATATCGCTGTATATATTCACGCACGCAATGGAACACCCTGAGTTCAACACATTCGCCATGGCACCCCGATCCGATTTTAAAGGTGCCATATTATACCAACAGGTGTGAGGTTGATTAGCCATTACAAGCCGTTTTGAAAATGTGGAGCTTCTGACAAGTGGGCGTGGCCACCTAGATGTATGACGGATAGATGAGCAACGTTTGCCACAGTTCACTCGGTAGGCAGATAGACTGATCTATCCAGCACACATCTTGGTGGCCACGCCCACTTGTGATGTCAGAAGAGGCAGATTTTCAAAGCTGCTTGTAAGAGCTAATCACACTCACACCTGATGGTATAATACGCCACCTTTTAATATTAAAGAAAGGAGGGTCTGCAGCACACTGTTTTAACGCTCCAGAAGTGGCTTTATTAACAGGCAACGTTTCGATCGCTAGGGATCTGCCATCTTTTTAAGACCATTTAATAGCACACATGGGGAAAAAAGTGAATTTGCGCCGTCACTCCATTGAAGTGACCTGAACCCCGCCCCGTGTGTCCCCAGCATGTCCCTGCTGAGTCAGCAGCCCTTCCTCTCCCTGGTGCTCACCTGTCTGAAGGGCCAGGACGAGCAGAGGGAGGGCCTGCTCACCTCGCTCTACAGCCAGGTGCAGCAGATCGTCACCAACTGGCGGGAGGACCAGTACCAGGACGACTGCAAGGCCAAGCAGATGATGCACGAGGCCCTGAAGCTGAGGCTCAACCTGGTACGCTGGTGGCCGTGGTGGTGGTGGTGAGCCTGGACCAATCTCGCAGTGCCCGTGGTTCTTTCTGTAAGGTCGGGCTCCCCTCCCGTGCAGAAAGGTTTCTGCTCAGTACGAGATACCCCCGACCCAACCATATCAAATATGAGGCTAAATACGATCGGCAGAGGAGCTCCCTTGGAGAGATTCTCAACAACAACAAAGAGATGGCTGCCGCTGATGTCGAACGAGCCTGGCATCGCCAGAGGAATTGCAGAGAGCATCATCTGCAGCCATCTTTGTTGTGGCTGAGAAAGCCCCTATGGCAATACTCTACGGTGACATCGTATTTATCCCGGCTCATATTTGATAAATGGTTGTGATTTGGTTGGTGTTTCTCCTACCGGGCAGAAATCGTTTTGGATAAGAGGAGAGCCAGACCTTACCTGCAGAGCAAATGGAACATGAGCCCGCCAGATCAGTTTGGTTCCCTAGGCTAGTGGTAGTTCTACACAGCGATAAGGGATCGCAGACGTTTACGGTATACGAGGCAATGGCGAATTGTCAAATGGTGAGAATTTGACAATTACCAGCTGGTGAAAACGTAGACTGAAAATAACCATTTCCCTTCTCTACATATGTTAAGTCGTGTACAATGCCTGCCCACCAACAGCTATGATGTTGAAAACTAATATGCTGTTGACAGTAAAGTATACAGCCTACCCGGCACTTTACTATGAAGGAATGAATATAAATGAATAATGAATGATCTTTATTGTCATCGTACAAGACAACTACATTTTGTAGATGCAGTCCTCCAGCTCCACAGTTCTATAAATATAAAATCTAAATATATAATATAAAAACAATATAAATTGATATTGTTGTTTTTACATTATATATTTATATATAATATAGGGAGTTGAACAACCCTAACTAAAAAAGACCTCCCGGTCTAAACTTTGAGTATAGATTCCTAGCAGTCAATCCCCACTGCTTACTACGAGGGCCTTAGGGGAGCTGGATGTCGACTTGTCGAGTGTGAGTCACTGGTGTGAACGAGTTGACCAATGGCGTGTCTCCGCGGGGGCAGGTGGGCGGGATGTTCGACACGGTGCAGCGCAGCACGCAGCAGACCACCGAGTGGGCGGTGCTCCTCCTGGACATCATCAGCAGCGGCACGGTGGACATGCAGTCCAACAAGTGAGGCCCGTCTGTGCGGGGGATCCCATTGGATAATGGAGTTCTAATGACGATAGGGGCCATGGGGGGGAGGTTCACAGCTGTAACTGGAGGGGAAAATGATTTATGTCGGGTAGGGGTCTTTTAGGAAATGGGTTGATCACTAGACCAAGGTATTTGTATATATTCTCACACTATGTGGCTATAATTGAATTACTTTAATTTATATTTTTCTGATCCAACACTGTATCCGAGTCAAGTGAGTTCCTGAATATGTGATACTACTATCACTATTTAGTTTAGGCCATTGTCCCTTTTCATCAAAAGTGTCTTCAGCCTCATTTTAAACGCATGTCGTTGATGAGCAGGTAGGGGTCTGGCTCAAGGAGGCCCCAGGTCATCTACAAATCGGCCCAGACACCCTGATCACCGCTAGACCCTCGTGCCTGCCATCAACACTAAACCCAGTCACTGACTCACGCCGTGTCTCTCTGCCGCAGCGAGCTGTTCACCACGGTGCTGGACATGCTCAGCGTGCTCATCAACGGCACGCTGGCGGCGGACATGTCCAGCATCTCCCAGGGCAGCATGGAGGAGAACAAGAGGGCCTACATGAACCTGGTGAAGAAGCTCCGGGTGAGAGAGAGAGAGAGAGAGAGGGCGCCTCGTGTCCCCGCACGACTCCACACGCTGGGCCCGGTCTGCTCGCATGTGTGACACTGAAGATATGGAGCTCTGCTGACGACAAAATATAGACACAACCCTCCAAATATATCTTTAGTTTTTTTTTTACTAGTGCATGACCGTCCTTGTGTTCACTTTGACTTTACGGCGCAGACTTGATTGTTTGGTCGTCTCTAAATATAGAGATCCTTTAATCATTCCAAATGTTCTAAATGCTGGCCAGTCACAGTTTCACCCAGTTAACCACCAATTGTTAACTTGCACAACAGAAATGCCCTATCCACTTAAGAAACCCAACCAGAATAGCACATTGAGAGAGTTAAAACTCCACGCAAATACTAAAATATATCTTCCCGGAAAAAAACACAACCCAAACTGAACCTTAAATAGGTCAATTGGACCTGGTATTTGATATTTCTAACACCGCCTTCTTCCCCGCCCTTGCCTCTCCTTGCCACGCCACAGAAAGAGCTGGGCGACAGGCAGTCGGAGAGTCTGGAGAAGGTCCGCCAGCTGCTCCCTCTCCCCAAGCAGACCAGGGACGTCATCACCTGCGAGCCCCAGGGCTCGCTCATAGACACCAAGGGCAACAAGATCGCCGGCTTCGAGAAGGAGGTAGGACTCCGCCTCCTCAGAGTGGTCCACCACAGACGGGTCGTTTCAGAGCACGCCACACGCCCCAGTGCGTTCCCATGACCCAAGCTTCTGTCCATGGATGAATGTTTTCAAATTCAATCGTACACACGGAAGATTTTATATTATTATATTTACGCGACTGTAGGAATGATTGAAGAGCTAATATTTGGGATGCTGTGTGAGATTCTGTTTAGAGTTTAGGGACAATCTGACAATGTTCTGAGTAAATTCATTTTTTTTTACTACATTTTAGATCTTGCCCCTGACCCCATGTTACAAAAAAGTGTTGAACTACAACTGAAGCCAATATAAAACTCAACCATCAGCACGGCAGAACATGTTAAACTAAACTAATCAGGCAAAACCGCTTTGGAAAATAATTAAAACGGAAATGAAAACTCTAAATGAAATAAAATAAAGTGAGCTAATAAAAATCCCAAAAGCAAAAAAAAACCTTGGTAGGTACCTCCACCACCTCTCTAACCCAGCCTTTCTCAAAGTGGGTGCCGCGTGACTGTGTCAGGTGTGCCGCCAAAAAATTACGTATTCTGATATTTAATTAAACAAAAAAAATAATCTGACATTTCCTATATGACATATATGAATATATTGAATACATAAATACATTCTTTCTTACGTATGAATGGATTAATAAAATTGTAAAGTCATTTTAGTTAAACAAATATATAAAATTAACCATAAAAATCTGTCTCACGTAACGTGACGTCCCCACCGGTGTCGGCGTGACAGCGCAGCACACAGCACATTGTTTTATAATTTAACCGTGAAAATACATTTCACAAAGAGCAAGGAACAAGCATCATGGATCGTTTTTTAAAAAGAAAAGCCCCACAAGAACCAGACATGATTGACTGGTTCTTGAAATGGAGCCTCAGCCTACTACTTCATGCGAGCCTTCGTCCACCAGCTCTGAGTCTGCACCAAAGGTCGCAAAGGTAGATAAGGCTAAAAAGAGAACATACAACGACAATTACCTCAAACTTGGCTTCATCAGTACTGGGGATGAAGCATGCCCTCTCCCTTTGTGTCTAATATGTGGGATGAAACTGTCAAACCAAGGGATGGTTCCGAGCAAACTTAAAAGACACCTGACCACTAATCATCCATCACTTGCTGACAAGGATGCTGAATATTTTGTTCGAATTATATTTTGAAAAGTCAACACAGCCGTCAAGAACAAATGATGATTAAATCTGCAAAAGTCTCGGAGAAGGCACTGGAAGCTAGCTACCTCGTAGCTGAAATAGTAGCTAAAACAAAGACGCCCCACACTATTGCAGAGACTGTAATTATGCCAGCCTGTACAGCGATTGTAAACAAAATGCTAGGGCCTCGAGCTGCAAAAGAAATTCCAAAGGTCCCGCTGTCGGATTGTACAATAGGGAGGCGAATCAATGACATGTCTGGATATTGAAGCTGCCGTTTTGGGGAAAATCAAGACAAGTGGACATTTTTCTTTACAACTTGATGAGTCAACAGACGTGAGTGGGCACGCTCAGCTCTTGGCAAATGTTCGGTTTGTGGATGGGGACCGTATTAGAGAGAATTTTCTATTTTGGAAATAGTGCTTGGAAACAAGCACTATGATGGAAAAACATTCCTGCTATCTCTGCACTTCATTTGAGTTCTCCTGGTCTCAATTTGTTGGGTTCTTGTATTGCCTGTGTTGCTGTATAGCTTGGGCGGTCCACCTCTTATGGTTTTATGGCATTTGTGTCTCTGATTTATTGTTTTGTGAAGCACTTTGTAAACCTGTGTTTTTAAAGGTGCTATAAAGTTGCTATGAAGTTGTTATTATTATTAATATGTACAGTTGTATAATGCTCTGTTCATTACTGTCCTGTCTAAATAAACAGGACATTTGCATTTACGTTTAGGCTATGCAGTGTCGTTTTTAATCATATTTTACACTGGGGTGCCTTGAGATTTTATGCACTTTTGAAAGGTGCCCTGGCTGAAAAAAGTTTGAGAAAGGCTGCTCTAACCCCATAACCCACCCCCGCGGCCCCCGCTCTCTCCAGGGCCTCCAAGTGTCCACCAAGCAGAAGATCTCCCCGTGGGACGTGTTCGAGGGCCTGAAGCACTCGGCGCCCCTCTCCTGGGGCTGGTTCGGCACGGTGCGCGTGGACCGCAAGGTCTCCCGGCTGGAGGAGCAGCAGCGCTTCCTGCTCTACCACACCCACCTGAAGCCCAAGCCCCGCAGCTACTACCTGGAGCCGCTGCCGCTGCCCCCGGAGGAGGAGGAGCCCCCCACGCCCCTCTCCCAGGAGCCCGAGAAGAAGATGGCGGAGGCGGCCAAGCCGGAGAAGAACGTGGCCAGCACGCCATCGGACTCCAGCAAGAAGAAGACCAACAAGAAGAAGAAGACGCAGGCCACCAAGACCGAGGTGGGGGGGGGGAAAGGCAGCCGACCAGTATTGAACCAGTACAGAGCCAGTACAGAGCCAGTACAGAGCCAGTACAGAGCCAGAACAGAGCCAGAACAGAGCCAGAACAGAGCCAGAACAGAGCCAGAACAGAGCCAGAACAGAGCCAGAACAGAGCCAGAACAGAGCCAGAACAGTACATGAAAAGAATATTGATATGTTTGTTAGTATTACTTGATTGCAAAAATGTCTATAGTTTTTAATTGTATGCTTGGAAGGTTTTATTTATTAACTTTTTTTACTTTTATCATTTGGATTTTTATTAAGTCATTACACATTTATAGGTTCTAATGAGCCAGTACAATACCAGTAACCTCTTGTTATTCGACATGTGTCCCGTGTTTCCGTTTGAATCCTGGGAAGTGTATTTTAGGAGGACTAATCCTAGGATGGGGAATGTTTGAGTGTGTTTGATCATTTAATGGATCCTTCTATAAGTTAAGATAACACTTTGTTAATCCCCGAAGGGAAATGCTGACGTTAGTGCAGCGAATACCACTGCAAAACGACGAAAATAGAGTAGAGTAGTATACAAACAAGAGTTGGAACACAAAGTAGAATGTGTATATGTACACAGTACTATTCAAAGCAAGTTGCAGGCAATGTATTAGGTTAATCTTGCTCAAGGATCCCTGCAGGCATTGGGTTTTGAACCCCTGCACTTTGCCGATGGGCTCAAACACTGTCCTGCTGATGTCCTACCTAATTCAGTGCGTTCATCAGTCTTTGTCAAAGCTTTTCATGTGTGGGTGTGTGTTGTTCCGTCCCCGACCCAGGACTTTGTGAGCCGCACGCCCAGCGGCGGGCCCTACGTGCCGGGCATGCAGCCTGACCTGATGATGAGCCAGCAGAACCCCTACGCCAGGATTGGCTACGGGCAGCAGCCTATCGGCATCTACGCCCAGAACCAGCCTCTCCCACCAGGTCAGCTCCTCACAGCACACCTGTTGTAGTGAGCAGCCCGTCGCCGTTCGCTTGGGACCTGGGACTCGTTTGACTATCATTAATCAAACTGTTCCGAAGTTATTGGGAATCTTCTGGGACAGCCTCTGTGTTTATGATTAATATTGTTATTTTCTATTAGAATTGGATTTTACTCGCATTGATTCATTTAGCTGTTATTCTTATGAAAGTAAGGTTTAAGGTCACAGAACAAGTTTTTGGTTGGGGTTTATTACAAGCTGTTGGTCCTAAACGTAGGAGTATATGACCATAGAAACGAGGTTCATCAGTTGTTTCGTCTTTTTCTTTGTAGCCCATGCACACCATGGCCGAATATAGTGAAAGCTTCACGGCAATAAAACCCCTTGTGATTCTGCCTCCCTCAATAAAAGGGACTTTATTCTAAATATCTGATGTCTCTTCTCAGGGGGTCCCGGGTTGGAGTCGCCATACCGCCCGAACCGCAACACCCAGATGAACAAGATGATGCCGGCGCGGCCCACCTACCCAGGCATGATGCCCAGCATCCCGGGCGGCATGATGATGGGCATGGACAAGCAGTACCCCATGGGCTACAAGCCCCAGCCCGCCATGCCCCAGGGCCAGATCCTGAGACAGCAGCTACAGGTCAGACTGGTGAGTCAGTCTGCACTGTGTAGACTTGACCAAAGGGGGGAGCTGTCGAGCTGGATACAATCATGTTGTTGTTGTTGTTGTTGTTGAGAAGCTTAGATTCAGGTGGTCTACAAGAGAATACCATAACCCAAGTAACAGTTAGAATGACAATTTGAATAACCACACAATAAATCAAATAGAATAAACTATGGTCCTAAAAAATGTATATATATTTTAGTGCTGTCAGTTAAACGCGTTAACGACGTTAACAGGGTTAAATTATTTTATCGTGCGATTAACGCAATTCTTTTATTTAAAAAAAAAAACAAGTTTTTTTTTTTTGGCCTCAAAACAAAGAAGCACTAGCTTGACCGCTATGTTCAAGGCAGTATCTTTGTATGTGCATCGTTTAATTGCACTATAGGCTTTTTTTTTTGTATCGTCCTGTTTTGATCAGTATATGCCAATGTTGTCAATAAAAAAAAATTTGCACAAGGCAAGCCGATAGACTTCTCCATGTTGATAAGAGCATTAAAATGGGAACAATTAATGGGACAAAGAAATGAAGGGATATATAGCATAGAGAAAAGAATTGCGATTAATCGCGAGTTAACCATGGCATTAATGCGATTAATCGCGAGTTAACCATGGCATTAATGCGATTAAATATTTTAATCGCTTGACAGCGCTAATATATTTACATGATAATAAGATGTGCATAAAAATGACAATGAGCTTTTTACACTTTGTAGCCACTATGAGATGTAAAGAGTGGCTGTGGCGTCAGTGAAGCCTGTTTTTAGTGAGATATGTGATGTAGAAGGCCCTTGCTTTCCCCGGGGGGGATAGGAGATGAGCAGGTGAGTGCTTACCAGCGTGTCCGCTGTGTGTGTGCGTGTGCTGCTCCGCCTAACTCTGTTTTCTTCAGAACCAGAGCATAATGGGCCAGCAGATGAGACAGATGACACCCAACCAGCCTTACACGCCCATGCAGCCCGCCCAGGTGACACAGTCGATTCAGCACAGTTAACAAACAAAACTTCACCCAAAGTGCTTTTTCAGTATAAGACAATTCTGGAGTACAAAAATTCAAAGACTCGCAGTTAAGATAATTCAAGCAAATAAAAAAGGGGTTAGAAATGCAAACAAATGCAACTAAAATTAATATAATAATAAAACACACCGTCAAAATGAAAATGAGCTAGCGAGAATGGATGACGAATAGAAATAGTGGGAAGCAGGGGGCTTGGGTGGGCAAGCGTCGTTGAGAGCGCAGTCTTAAGATAAGATACAACTTTATTAATCCCCCGTAAGAGAAATTGTTTGTTGCAAAAACAGCCGTGCAGCAGTGGAAGGACACAGAATAAAATGGCAATGCAATAAAACAATAAATACAAAGTGCTAATGCATAAGTAGACGCTTGTAGTTAAAATAGGGACAAAAACAAGACAAACAGAACCAACATCATGATGGGTGATGCATATACACATATATACGCATACCTAAACACACACACACACACATGCATATGCAAACACATAGACGTACACAAACGCAATCATCAGGCACTGTTGAACAGTCTAATGGCTGCCGGCACAAAGGAGCACCTGAAGCGCTCCGTCTTGCACCTGGGGAACATGAACCTGTGGCTGAAGGTGCTCCTCATCTGCCACAGCTCAGCATGGAGGGGATGGGAGGGGTTGCCCAGGGTGGACTTGGATGTAATCTGTAATGCAATGGGAGAGTCCCTCAATGTCCTCTGCGTGGTCTTCCTGGAACAGATCCCAGTCTGTTCTCTGGAAGCAGTCCTGCAGGGCCTCCTCAGCCTCTCTAGACCACACCTTCACAGTCCTGGTGGTAGCCGGCTGCTTGCTTACTACAGGCTTGTACACAGGTGTGAGGTGTATCGGGTTGTGGTCAGACTGGCGCTGGAGGAGCTGTATGCCTCCCTCACATTGGCATAAAGCAAGTCCAGGATTTTATTTCCTCTGGTTTTTCATTTCACATACTGTGTGAAGCTGGTCAGAGTTTTGGAGAGAGAGACATGATTGAAGTCTTGATTATCATGAGAGCTGTGGGGTGCCGAGTCTGTAGTCTCGCGACGGTAGAGTGGATGACGTCACAAGCGCGCGCCGCCACTGCAGACGGTGGTGCATACACAACAACAACAATGGCATGAGAGAACTCCCGAGGCAGATAGTAGGGCCTCACTCCCACAGCTAACAGTTCGATATCTGGAGCACAGATGCTCCCGTTCGCGGTAACACGTCCAGGGTTACACCATTTTGTGTTCACAAAGACGGATAGACCGCCTCCTTTCTTCTTACCGCTCTTGTCCCCTGTCCGCTCTCGCGAGCGTGAAGCCAGCCAACTCGATAGCACAGTCCGGTATATTCCTATATAGCCATGTCTCCGTGAAGCACATCAAACTACATTCCCGGCACACACACTGACCGCTCGCCAAGGCTGTTAGTTTTGTCTGTTTCGTTGGCCAACGATCTCACGTTCCCCATCACGATAGATGGAAGGCAAGGTTTAAATCTCCTGTGCGTCTCTCCCGTCTCAACCTTGCCTTCGTTCCGGCTCTCGTTCCCCTCCGCTGGCTCCTTAGCTCCGCAGGTAGGCCCGCGGGTGGGGCTCCACCAGCCCGGTACATCATCAGCCCTTCCCTCGTGGAGGCAATCATTGTTTGGTCCACGAGTATCACAAACTACGCTTAAAACTACACTTAAAACGCTAACTTAAACTAATGATCAAATGTGTTTAAAAGATAAAAGGCACCTTCTAGCGAGTACCAGAAAGATGGAAAGTTGAAATAATAGTAACGAGTAGAAGAAAAAGTGGGAACTGCGAGAGCTACTGCAACAGGAAGCCTCCCTCGACGGCGCCACTCCCCAACCTTAACCTTCACCTGGGGTAAAAAGCAAGAGTCGGCACTGAACCCCCACCCTCCCCGTGTCCTCTCCCTCCAGAACATCAACCAGGGCTACACCTCGTACGCCTCCCACATGGGCCTTCAGCAGCACCCCTCCCAGGCCGGCGGCGGTGGCGGTGGCGGTGGCGGCGGCGGCGGCGGCATCGTGCCCACCGCCTACGGGAACCAGAACTTCCAGGGCTCGCACCCCGGCGCCAACCCGGCGGCCGTGGACCCCCTGCGGCAGATGCAGCAGCGGCCCAGTGGCTATGTGCACCAGCAGGCGCCGGGCTACAACATGCAGAACACGCAGAGGTCAGGCCCTCGACCAGCACGCCATTTCATTACATTTTTACACATAGGGTATTTAGCCCTTGACGCTTTGATCCAAAGTGACTTACAATAAATACGCTCGTGTGTATTTACAATACTTTTGAACGTGAGGATCAGTTTTGTATTTCGTGAGCCTTTTGTGCGCTTTGCTTCCAGTTGTATTTTCATTCGGATTGGCGGAAAATAAAGGCTTGTAGCGTAGCACATTAACACATTCTTTGCTCTCCATCTCGCTACCTTTTCCTCTCTCACCCTCCCTCCGTCTTTCACTCTCCCCCGCTCTCTCTCTCTCACCCTCCCTTTGTATCTCACCCTGTCTTTTTCCTTCCCTCACTCTTTCTCCCTACCCTCTCTCTCTTTCTCCCTACCCTCTCTATCACTTTCTCCCTATCCTCTATCTCTCTTTCTCCCTACCCTCTCTCTCTCTCCCCCCCCTACCCTCTCTCTCTCCCCCTACCCTCTCTCTCTCTCTCTCTCCCGGCCGACCTCCAGGTTCCCCCACCAGGCGTTGCAGCAGCAGGCTCCCATCATGCACGGCCTGGGTCACATGCCGGCCCAGGGTGTCCACCCCGGCATGAGGCCCAATCAGATACTGGCAGAGCAGCAGCAGCAGCAACAGCAGCAGCAGCAGCAACAACAACAGCAACAGCAACAGCAGCAGCAGCAGCAGCAGCAGCAACAGCAGCAGCAACAACAACAACAGCAACAGTTCCTCAGACAGCAGGCCGCCCTCAGAGTATGTGTTTATGTTGATCCCCCTTTAGCGTAGTCTCAGAAATCGACCTTTAGATAAAGATCTACAGTTTACTACTGTAGCCAGCAGTAGTAAACTGTAAAAAATAAGGTGTCTCTGAATGTTTCAACAGTGGTCCGTAAAGACGGACCACTGTAGAAATACTAGAAAATTCTACAGTCCCCTTAAATCCCCTTCTGAAATCCATTCATGTAAATTAGTATTCTGCTCTAGAATATCTCCGTAACGAAACAGGAAACAAGGCCTAAATCCATCCCTTGCAGTTCTGTTTTCTTTGGCCAGGCTCGGTTGGGTCTCCCCCCAGAAGTTCTGCTGGAAAACAGTAGAGCTGCTGGATCCGAGACTTCCTCTAGACGGAGGGACTTGTATTTGCTGGTGTAACCCACGACTTTTTGGTTTAATAATTGTTTGCCTAAAAGTAGAAAACTGCCTTCATTGTTAGGCACAGTTGTTTCTCCTTTTGAAACAAGATGGTTTAGTTTCACAAGGTGGAGTGAAGTATTATAATTGTCAACAAATTTCTAGAATTGGATCTTAATTAAAAAGCACAAAATCATTCCAGATCATGAAGGGCTTTCTTCTGAGTTTCTCACAATTGGGTGAATTGGGAATTTAGGAATCGGAAGGACAAAAAGGCATTTTTTAACATTTTACTATTGATCTTTCATCCCCTCTCCCCTCTCTCCCTTTATTTCTGTCCTCCCTATCCAACAGCAGCAGCAACAACAACAGCAACAACAACAACAACAACAACAACAACAACAACAGCAGCAGCAACAACAGGTCCAGCAGCAACAACAACAACAACAACAGCAGCAGCAGGTCCAGCAGCAGCAGGTCCAGCAGCAGCAGGTCCAGCAGCAGCAGCAGCAGCAGCAACAGGTCCCGCCGCAGCAGCAGCAACAGGTCCCGCCGCAACAGCAGGTCCAGCAGGTCCAGCAGGTCCAGCAAGTCCAGCAGCAGCAGCAGCAGCAGCAGCAGCAGCAGCAGCAACAACAGGTAGCAACATCCCAGACCCCTACCCAAGCACAGAGCCAGGCGCTGGGCATGCAACCCCTGCCCCCACAGCAAACCATGGTAGGTTCCATTCGCTCAACGCCTGACTGTCTTTTAGCACCCCCCACTCCCACCCCAGGCAAACACTGCACTCAAGGAGCGGCCAGCTGTATGTGTATGTGGGGGGACAGTAGCATGGTGTTGTCACTCGACAGAGAAGAGAGCGAGAGACGGCACACCGGGTCTTAATTCGCCGTGTGTGGCCGACGCAGACCGGGTGTCGGTTCTTAGGGCAGACGGTTGTCCCCTCGTTGAACACGGACCCGAGTTAGTGTGCGGAATGAACACGCGTGTGGGGGCGTTGTGGCGGTAACGTTGGCGATGTTGACAACACGGAAAGTGCATGGAAAGCCCCCCCCCCCCCCCCCCCCCCCCCAAGCCAAAGCTCTCTTTGCGTCAGGAAAGGATCGGAGGTTAGGCTGAGGTATGAAGCTGTGTAGAGCCAGGACATATTCTATCCCCTTCCTCCCCCACCCCCCCACCTCTCCCCAGCATTGTTTTATTGCACATGTCATGGAATGGAAAACCTCGTGTGAACCGTGTGACTGACGTGAGGCGTTTGTCTCGTCTCTGTGCTGTCTCTGCTTCCAGTTCCCGAGGCAGGGCATGCAGCAGACCCAGCAGCAGCAGCAGACTGCAGCTCTGGTCCGGCAGCTGCAGCAGCAGCTCTCCAGTAAGTGCAGACGCTCTCTGTCTGTCCGTCTGTCTCTGTGTGCAGACATCGGCGGTTCACATCACCGTCCGGCCGAGCTCTGCTCTATTGTAACATATTACGCTGTAATCCATTTTGGAATTTTGTATCTATTGTGAACAGAACTTGTTCTTTGTGCCAGTGCTTGAAAAGTGTGTTAAGTTTGGTTATCATTGAAGAATGTCCTGTCCTATGAATGAAGAACATTTGTATTCTTTGTTTCTTTGCGTGTTGTTTTTTTTAGATACACAACCAGGCCAGAATACCAACTCATATTACTGATCGTCGTTCGTCGAAGTGTGCTGCGAGCCCCCTCACCACCCCACCATATATACATATATAAATATATGCAGGAGCGTCCCCAAGCCTACCCACCCTTCATCTGTGGTGGACCGGGCCACAGAATGAGTCCAGTGCGGTGCAGGTCCGTTCCCAGAGCCCTGCTTTGGGCTCATGATCGGGGAGGTGAATGCCTCAGGCGATGGAAGGAAGGACTACCAAATGGACAAACCAAACCAACCCCCCCAAGTTTACCACTGAGTACAACTGGCAAGGAAATGGCTATCATGTTCAGTCGTGTATTTACAGAACATAGTTGCAGAAATCGGCAGAGATCTCGCTGGGAAATAGTGTGGCGAGATATGGGGGAAGAGTTTATGTAAAAAAAAAAGAAAAAAAAAAGTACCAGAAATTATAAGAATAATGCAAGTTTTTTATTTTATTTCAATTTGTACAATTTTTTCAGTTTGGTGTATTTCTCATTAAAAAAAATCATGTCAATTGTATGTGGTAGCCTATATTGTATCGCCTTCCGATGTAATTCACAGTGAAATATTGTAACACTTTAGTTGCAGCATAATCCTCAATTCCATCTCAGACTGAATTAAAGTTTATTCAAAGTGTTTAACGAGGAGACATTTACATAGACGCACACTTGAGTGAAAACGAATTGCCAATTATCGGGGGGGCTCTGTACAATCATGCATGTTTCAAAGTCTTCTCAGGCTTTCGGTCGTCCGGCTGAAAAGCACCCAAGAATCAGACCCCAATGCCCTACCCTCCAAGGGGCAGCCGGCAGGCCGTCCCTCGGGACCTGGGCAGGAAGGAGAGGGCCCTCCGGACCAACCGCCTATCCGTGGTCCCCGGAACGGCGGGCTGCAGTTGCCTTTCCAGCCAGACGCGGTCGCCTTGGTTACCTCTGTCCCACATTGAGGGCGTGTGGCGTTGGTCAGCCTCACGCAGCCGCCGATGGCCTCCAGCACCTTGTACGCGTACAGGCTCTCGGAGTGGTTCTTCACCGCGGAGGGGAGTACCCGCATCGCTCTCAGCAAGCGGTGGTTAGCAGCTGTCAGCCGGGCCGAAGCGAGGGTGACGCTGGGCCAGGAGAAGAGCGGGAGCCGTGCGTCGGTTCAACTGGCCTCCCAGCTCGGTGTCGAGGACCTTGAGCGCATTGCAGTCATTGTCAACTCGGTCAGAGTTCGGAACGCACCGTCACAGGACTCAAGCGGAAGTACCTGGGGCCATCCATCATGGACATCTGAGACTCTTCCACGGGGGCGACCATGTTGTCGCATATCAAAGACCCCCGAGCCAACTGCCCCACGTCCCCTGTGGACCGAGAAGAGAGGGAGGTTGGTTTACACATTCACTGTTTCCTCTCTGGGGGAGGGGATGTCTTGGAACAGGATGCAATGCTTCATACTTGTCGGTGAGGTGGCTGTGGTGTAGCTCACAAGAAGTCGATTCATTTCAAAGGCAGCGCAGCGTAGGACTTGCAAGAAAAGACTGGCAGAAGAGAGTTTGCATTGCATCTAGGCCAAGGAACGATTCAAACTCAATGTCCCACAACTTCTTTAGGGATTGGTTTAGTCTAGCCCTCTAGCTAATATGATTCAGGACACTGTATTGCCAAACAAGAATACATAGTTATAAAGCAGTTTTAGTCCATCTATAACTGTATATTACTACCCATAATAAAATACTAACACAAAATACATAATTGGCTAGTATCGGCTAGAAGAGCATGCATACTAGCGGTAGCCTTTTGATTGTTGAATGTTTTAAAATTGTAAAGTGCGGGGGGGGGTGGGTGATCTCCTGCATCTCCTGCATCCTCTGATTGGCAGATTGACCTGACCAATGTGAGGATGGACACTGAGGGCAGTGACCAATCTTTCCCGGCAAAGATCAAGGAAGAAAACTTTAGTGTTGCTAGTGAGCCTGGCAGCTACTATGTGTTCCACTTTACCCCAGAGAAAGCATCGAAAAAGCAGTCACATGGTGAGCAGTTAAAGGTCCTGTTTGCCAGGCTGAAAGAGAGGGGTTTCGATAAGAGCTTGTAGCCATTGGAGGAGACTCAACAAATATCAACACTGGTGTGAATAATGGAGATATGGGGGGAGCTGGAGCCGCACCTGGGGAGAAAGCTGGTTCACAGCGGTGAGCTTCTCCCACGCCCATCTCACTGTTGACCTTGATCGTCCTACTCTGTCAGACAACCCATTTTCCGGGCCAATAGGAAAGCTCATTGATTCTGCCACGGACGTTGATATCAATCCAAACTTCCCCTTGGATCTCTAGGCCCTCCACTGATAGAGCTGCCTGACAAGCTCATTCAAGATCTCTCAACCGATCAACACTATGGATACAAGATTGTCTGTGCAGTCAGGGATGGAGAGTTTCCTGAGAGGTTGGCTCTGTCGAGATTTGACAGTGAACCACAGCCGCTGGCTCACCACAGCTAACAGACTTCTCGGGCTCTGGGTTTCAAAACATGGACTTAAAGGGAAGAATTTGCGATTCATTGGTGAGTTCATCATTGGCGGGATACTATCCATGTTGGTTCAATGTGAAAGTCAAGCACTCCTGGATCGAAGGCCCTAGGCACATTCTGTTTCAGCTTGAGGAGGTGCTGGACCTTGTTATGCCGACTGTGAGAAGATCTGCTTGCACCAAGGAAAAGAAGGAGAGGAATGAGGGGGTGGAGAGATTCCTGGCCATCAGGGAAAAGGGGGACCCAGACACTCAGCTAGGGGACTCCTCTGTCAGAACCAGAAGGACACATGACATCAATCATGATGCTTCCAGCATTGGTGCCTTGATCAGCTGGTCAGAAGATGTGTCAGAGCCACCCCTCACCTGCTCACTAACCACCTCAGAGGTAAAGTATTTCATCCCCATCCCCATGAAGGTACTCAACTGGCGACTGAGGCTTCTGCTATGTACTTCTCACAGGAAAAGAGGGATGGAGCGATCATGGCTCAGGAGACAGGAAGCTGATGTCCAAGAATGAGTCAAGGCAGGACTTGTGCAATCTGGCAAAGTTCAGGAAGTTAGGAGATTGTTCCTTGTAATTGTATCCAGTGATATACATGCAGTTCACCTGTTAATAAATGTGTACATTTTATTGAGTTTGTCAGTACAAATAATTTCCCTTACTTCTTACAAAATATTAGAAAAAGGGTTTGAAAGGGTCAAATTGCCAATTAAGAATTCCAAAATGATGTAGGTTATTTAACCTACCCCAAAAATAAACTCATAATTCCCAATGATAAATTTAAGATTTTGACCCCCTCATCCTAGGTTAGCCTTCAGATTAATTTTGAATATCATATTCAATTTCAGCAACTTCAGCGACGCCTACTGAACAGTCTGACGTCACATCATTATGGAAATAAATTCAGCACAAAGACATCAGTCGAAAGCAAAGGGAGAAGTTGAAAAAGCATAAAATCACCCCTTTAACATACAGGCATGTAGCCCTATTCTGGTGCTTAGCACGGGTTGTGATGACACGTTCAGCATCCACTTCTGAACTGTGGTCGTGAGTTGCGCTCATTAACCCTGATTGACAGACGTCAGGTGAGAAGAGTTGATTGCTTATCGTGTCGGGAAATGAATGGTGGGGCGAATCAGAGAGCGAGTGTTGGTATAAACCAGCAAATCCAAAATTGCAATATTTGTAGCAATTTGTTTGGCATGCGCTAAAGTAAGACCCATAATATACACAAAAAACATTAGGGGGTGAGCCTTTGGAGAAACCTGGGCGAAGCAAAAAAATAGGACACAGTAGTTCATAGATAGACAGAACCACACTACACGTGAAGCATCGTACATGGCTCTGGATCCATATTTTCACATATGTGTAGGGGTGCGCATATAACTGGTACGCAAGTACGCATCCGCGGCCATAACCGGGGATGCGTAACGTCACTTTGCGTAACTTACGGGAGAACAAAACGAAACAATAAAATACATTGAGCGGGTACTATAGCGTTCGCCACCTGCAAAGAAAAGGTAAATGGAAACGGAGCAGAAGAATTTTTTTTTTTTTTCGAAACAGTGGCACCAAGATGTTCCGTGGCTCGAAACGAATGATAAGCGCAATGAAATGTGCGCTCATGTGCGCTGTGCACCGCGCACACACTGGAGAACTGCGCAAAATCAGCTGATCGCAACGTTCCTTTTGTCAGATAATCAAACGCTCCGTGGTCGAATTGCTGCAGTTCGATTAAAAAAAAAAGTTGACGCAAAAAACCTCTGTGAAAATGGGTACGTTTCATAACATCCGATGCTACGTGTGGAGCTATGTCTGGGGTGCGTATCAAACACCATCTCCTCAACTGAGTAACTCTATAAAGAAGTTATGTGCCCCCCCTGCACATATGATAGGATATGACGTTTTTTAAAAAAATCCCATTGATTTTTATTTGTGTGAATACTCCCACCTATTGGCATCGCGACTGCTCGGGGGGTGTCGGAGTCGTTAACCCTTTAGGTAGAAAAAGCGTCATGACAATATGAAGATACAATGACGAAGAAAGAAGAGGCGAGCTTTTTGCTCATTTGTATTTCAAATCATTCAACGGGCGAGACCATCTATAACCAACATTTATCCCCACTTATGTGATGAATGGGAAGTTCCCATGCGCGCCTTCCAACTCTGTGGCACAGATATCTGGTTCAGGAGACTCTAAAAGCACGTGAATCGATTTGACACCCTGTTCGCCTGGAATTATTTAAAGTGTATTCAGATGCAGGAAGCGTAGGGGGTGGGGTATTTACATTCACAGAGGAGTTGAGATGTACCAGCACACACAGAGTTAACCTCCTCTTATTTTAACGTTGAAATGAGCCAGTCTGGAACTTGGGAATGCTGCAAAAACTCACCGCTCCATAAATTAGGAGTCTTAAGTCTGTTTTTTTGGAAAGTTTAAGTCAAGGCACATTGTTTGCTTGAAACTGGAGGTGTACAATTGTATTTCTCAATAGGTTCTGACAGTGATAATTGTATTTCAGACCTCAGAGACAATACACTATGCCAAATAAGTATGTGCAATTTTTATTGCACATATTTAGAGATTTTCCCACTTCCACGTTGAAATGCGTTGATCTTGGTAATGTGGAATGCTGTTAGAACTCAAGTTCTGACAATTAGCCTACTCATATTTTTTACTGAAGATTTTTATCTTAGGCTTAGAAAAATCCGCCTTCCTGCTGGGATCACATGTCTTATATAATCTATTTTACTGTTATCGTGGGCTTGTTTATGTGTGTTTGTCGGTGGTCATAGACTTATAGTCTATGATGAACATTAACTGGTGAATACTAGGTTTGAACTCTGTTTTAAGTTGGATGGCAAGATTTATTTATCAACGGGGTAGAGAAGGCAAATAGCCTGTCTAGGGTTGCACAGTATAAATGAGCTATTCATGAAACATAAAGGTTGTGGCATCTACTGTCCTCATGGTTCCGTTTATTTTCTTTCGGGTGATGGTCATGGTGATGACTGAGAGATGTGGGTTTGCTGTAGGCTCTCCCAGCTGCTGTACCTGCTACTGTACCAAACCTACCTCAGCTCAGGGATCCACGGCACGACAACCGCAATACTTAGTGTATCATTCCAGAAGTGTAGTATGTTTTTTTTAATACGTTTGTTCTGCAGCACGTGTGTCTCCCTCGCAGTTTCTTACCCCACTCAAAGCAATACAGCAATTTCCTAATAAATGGTTTATTTCGAACATTACAATACTTGATGATTTAATTCACTCCAAACCGCGACCCACTAGCTATATGAGCAACCCAGTAGGAATAGGTAGGCCTACTGCCACGGCGGGTGGCTGTTGAGCAGAAGAGGGAGGGAATTAGCAGCCGAACAGGGAGGGGATAGTAGACAGGGCACAAATAATCCCAAAGAAGTGTAGAGTGATCGTTACTCCAAAAGAAAGAGTCGCTGGAAGCCGAGACGGGCTCTTGTTGCGCGTCTCAAAACGTGATCGCTGCTTACGTTTCCTTTTCCCCTTATTATTATTTTTTTTTAACATTTATTATTTGTACGCAAGTTGTGTTTTAAACGTTTATCCTAGGCCACTAGGTGACCAAGCAAAGGCTCCCATATTTTTTTTGTTTCAAGAGAACGCCCAACTCCCAAGTAAGTAAAATGATCTGTTTTCTGTTGTTCATATCTTGCCAAGTACATACTTTTATCAAATAGTATCTCGCTCTAAGCAGTTTCTTGAAAACCAAGCTGTAAATACGCTATTACAAAAGCTGAAGTATGTAACTGTTACAATGGGATCAACCGGCGTCTTAAAACACGTGGCAGATGTGTAGGCTTTACTATTGTTCACTCTAAGTCTGATCCCAGCCTAGCTAGTCTGGGAGCTAGTCGAACCCTAAAGAAAAGACTAAGTACTGCGTTATTAATGATTAGGCAGTTCTATGACCTCAACTTACCAGGAGAATGGATGGGGTTTCATGTCCAAGTAGGCTACTATAAGCGCCCAGAAATGGAAACAAACATATACACACACATGTTGCGGAAGTGACTGACTGACTCACTGATGGATATCTTCCAGCATGGCGCTTCAATCCTCCCCCCTGCAACACTAGTTTTCCTAACATTTAGATAGGATCATGGTACTAAAGTCAATGGGTTTCGGTAACATAACACTGAGCCGGCGGGATGCGTTTTTAGGTCGGAA
Source organism: Gadus macrocephalus (assembly GCF_031168955.1). Lineage (NCBI taxonomy): Eukaryota > Metazoa > Chordata > Actinopteri > Gadiformes > Gadidae > Gadus > Gadus macrocephalus. Next base: position 14,751,178 of record NC_082391.1, on the reverse strand, counting down.
AAATGACCAAGATATTTGGTTTTATTGTCCATAGTCGTATCTACCTCATATGACACCAACCACCCACTGTGATGGTAACCAGAGGCTATCGGGGGTCATCACCGAGGGTCATCTCGGTGATGGGGCGCCCAACAGGCAGCTGTTGGGCGCCCCCTGACTCACACTGTGAGACCCCGCTGCGTGGGGGTGGGCGTCTTCGTACGCTACGGGGATCGAAGGCTCCATTGGGAGAAACGTTTCTTTAACTTGTTTTAGGCCTACTTGTGAGAATAAATTTGCCTGCTGTCCTAAGAGCCCAGAAAGCTCGATAAACACTGCAGGTCAAGCTCAAAAACCTCCCCCCACGTGGGAACAAGTGAACAAAGGGGAGAACATCGAGGTATACATTTACATTTACCTGCAAAGAAGTCACAGATTTCCCATTGAACGTTACAGTTATGTGGGCATTAATTGACCTGAGAATACCATCCACAAGTTTCCGATAATTGACCATCGCTAATAGCAGACAACATTGCATCATCCAAATCCCTGGAGTTTTTTTTATATGGCCGGACGGCTCCCAGACGGCTCACCTGCTCATTCAGCCGACCGCCTCCCGCCCCCCTAACCAACACACACACACACACACACACACACACACACACACACACACACACACACACACACACACACACACACACACACACACACACACACACACACACACACACACACACACACACACACACAAAAACACTCACTCTCATTACGGCCGTAAACTTCACAGTGGTCTAATAGGGGATGACAACCGCCTGCTAACCATAAATAAGGAGACTATTTCGTGTTACTACTCGTTAGTAACATTGTACTTTATGTTGACCATGATGTTTTCTTGTACATTGTTAAGCATGTGGTGGGTCACCGGCCTCTTCCTCAAGGAAAAGCTTTAGTAATTTCTTCTAAATTAACTTTCCCCGAAAATAGATTCCGGTTTAACTGGAAATTACAAGAATAATCCTACAATGTAGGTCTTTTGAACTTCGGCTTGAGTTTCTATGTATCGAATGTAGGGCCTACCACACACTCACACACATAGCTTGACCGGTACCCTTGACCTGGACATTGGCTGGACGTAGCCCCAGGGTGTGTTCTATACTTGGTTTGTCTCGTGTGTTTCTGTGAACCGCGTCTCCTGACATTTCCAGAGTACCCGCGTTGGGCCAAATCCAGTCCACCACGAGGTGTGTTGTTGTTCTGCCTGCCGCTCCTAACTTAGACCCCAGGGGTCTGCAGTGAGGTTGTCCTCTGTCCGCGTTTGGCTCTGTATTTAGACCTTTACTTTCAAACCGGTGCAGACCTGATCCAGACTACGCTTTTTATGGTTATGGTTATGGTTGGTTTTAATATTTTAGAAAACCAACCAAAAAAGTGTTTTCTATTTATCTTTTTATTTTTATACATTCATATTTTATATTTTGATGCATGCATAATTTGCACAAAGGTTCTAAATAAAAGGAGAAAAATAATCATGAGTAAGTTATCTTTATTTGTAGAGTATATAATTCAAAATGTAATACAAAATAGGCCTTTCCATGTGGTCATTTTATATAAAATATTTGTTCTATATCGGGATATATATCGTTATCGGGATATGAATGACATATATCGGGATATGATATTTTGGTCATATCGCCCAGCAGCCTACCGCTACAGCAAGGTTTGAATGGTACAACAAGTTCTTATCTTGCAGCAGTTCCACCTCATTATTCTCTTTTAGTCAATCCCCTTGCAGCCCTCTGAACATTCTCAACGTTTCTCTAGAGGTGACTCTTAACACACACCGTACTGAGGAAGCCATATGGACATGTCAGTGAATACAATGCGGGCCGTCCCACAGGCGGTGTGCCCCTGACAGTATCCGAATAACTTAATTGATAGGCTATAAATTGGCCTGGTACTCGTTGTAAGCAGAGGCTTCCCATCCTTTGTGTCACCGAAGGGCGCCCATAGGACCGCGCCCGCTGAATAGGGGTGTCAACAGGGGGGCCTCTGTTCCAATGGAAACCCCCTTTTCACATGCACAAAAGCAGTGCAATGGGCTATGGCTGATCACATTACCCGCCCTCTCGCACACACACACACACACACACACAGGCTACAAGCTTACAAACACACACAGACAGAAAGTGGTCTTTTAAGACCCTCTTCAGGCACGCGCCTGCAAGAGTCAAGAGGATGTTCTCATAGTGAGCCCCCCCCCATTACACACACACACACACACACACACACACACACACACACACACACACACACACACACACACACACACACACACACACAGTTTGTTTGTGCAGACAGGGGTCGTTACTGACCTTGGCCAAGTATCTGTTTACATGGTGAAGTTAAAGTTTACGGTCACCTGTCTTGTGTCTGTGTGTGTCTGTGTGTGTGTTTACAACGGCACTAGATGTGTAAATGCGAGTGTGATCTCTCCCCATTGAAACCTACTACTGATCCGACTAACTAATTCATTCGTCTACCCCACCATCGTGTGCTTTAGGTCACGTGCCTAGGCCTAGTAGTGAATATGAGCTAATAACAGAACGGATACTGTTTAACATCGCATTCTCCATCATTCTGTTTCTAATGTACTCCTTGTCTGCAACCGGTGTAATCTAATATTTAATTGCAGGTTACATAAAAAAAAAGGGAAAAATAAAGAATCTACCTCTTTAACTATTGGCCGAAAACTAAACTGAGACCCACGGAGGGATGGTCCGATGGAATGGAGATCGGAGGTGATGCCATAGGGGGGCGACCGGGGCTGCAGAGGTAACCGAGTGCAGAGCAGAGAATCCACGTTTCAGGAACCCACCAATCCTTATTTACCAGAACCGGGGCGGCTAATGAGGGCAGGGGTCACGGAAGTCTCCCCCCGGGCAGTTCCTTCACTCTCGGCAGGACGTGATTACTCCCAAACAGCGCTGTCCGAACGCCTCAGTGCACGCGGTGATGATCCCTCACAAGTCACTAATCCCTAATTATTCCACTGTACCTGATTCTTCTTTGTACGTTATTAATCTCTCTAATATTTTTTAGTTTTTTCGCCAGATTAGTATTTACTGCTCTCATCGAATAAATAAAGAATGAGGAATTGACAAAATTACTACAAACCCCCCACAAAAAGGTATATAAACAGCCAGATGTATGATAATCAAACAACATCTTGTTTCCTTTTGCCGTCTTCAATTCGTATCACGAGTTTCAACAAGGGTGACTGTCTGTCAGTGTTCTCTGAATTACTCTGTATCCTATTGCCTGTCCTCATTTAAACTCCCCCCCCCCCTCCCTCCCCTCCAGAGCTTGCCATGGGGGCCTCTCTCCTCCAGGCCTACAGGAGGCGCTGGTGGATGGCCGTGACGGCGGTGATCGAGAATCTGCTGTGTTCGGCAGTGCTTCTGGGATGGGGCTCGCTGCTCATCATGCTGAAAAGGGAGGGCTTCTACTCTCACCTGTGCAAAGGTAAAAAAAACATAGACGCCGAAATCCATCGTCCTTTATATTGGTCGGAAGTTTTGAAATTGTTCTTTGATAAGGAGGTAGACAAATAATCACACTTAACATTTCTGGTACTTATGTTGTGATTTAAATATATTTGCCAGACCGATATATCGGTTGGCCAATTTTTTTATCAGCCGATGTTGGCCTATCACTGATATATCGGTATTGGCGTACACGTTTGCTGCACCGATAAGAAAACTTAAATCATGGTGTTGATTTATTAATGTAATTACCTCTTTATTAATCCTTTCCTGTTGTGGGTGAACCTCTAAATGCTTTATCTGAGCAAATCCACATAAACACTCCCAACCCTGACCGCTTTACATCATGTTCTTTGTGAAGGTTGTTAGCTCCTCCACCTACAGTTAATTGGTTCCTTTAGCTCACAATTTATGATATATAATGATTAACGTCCAATGTATCTATATTCTGATTCGATATCAGATTTATTTTACTTCCTAATATCGATATAGGCATCTTCTGGAAGGTTAGCCTTATATGTCCCTATTTATCCAACACGTCACACACACACACACACACACACACACACACACACACACACACACACACACGTGGGTGAAAATTCCGGCTTTATGTCAACGTTTTTCATTCCCCCCCCCCCCCCAGAGAACGATTCTCTGGCGGTCTCCCTGGGCAACGACTCGAGCCAGGAGAAGGAGAAGTGGCTGAGCTGCGTGGACCAGGAGGAGATGCTGAACCTGGGCTTCACCATCGGCTCCTTCCTGCTCAGCGCCACCACCCTGCCACTGGGCATCCTGATGGACAAGTACGGGCCGCGGCCCATCCGGCTGGTCGGCAGGTGAGAAACACTCCTTTGGTTCCTCACGGAAGAAGAAGACTTGTGCTGTGTGCGTGTGTGTGGGCTTGTGAAAGGCTAAGTGTCTCTGCTTACCAGAAGTGAGCATGACCGGATTTAACTTTCCCTTTCGGCTGGAGTAAATAGCCCTGATAGTTTTGTGGTGGATCATTGTTGTTGTGGTATGTTACAGTTCATGGCTAATGCTCTGGATTACTGTTTCGACGTGTGTGTGTGTGTGTGTGTGTGTGTGTGTGTGTGTGTTGTGTATGTGTGAGAGAGAGTGTCTATGTGTGTGTGAGAGAGAGAGTGTCTATGTGTGTGTCGGAGAAAGTTTGCAGTGTAGTATTCTAGTAGTGATGAATGAGTTGTGTGTAGACACACCCACGAACAATGCAGTGACTACACTGTTAGAGAATGTGTTACAGGCAATAAGGCGCCAAAAAACATGCACGACTACCCTGAAAGTGACTCCCGGTCCTGCTCTCTGACGAGAGGGACCCTGGTTGCACACACACACACACACACACACACACACACACACACACACACACACACACACACACACGCGCACGCACACTCGCACACGCAGCCTGTATTACTCTAGTCTAGGCAAAATACATGGGTAGATAAGTTATCAGAAAGTGCAGACAGTTGAGCAGTTTGTTCACACTGCCTCTGGCCCTGTGCAGCCGAAGACACACGAGAGAGTTGGATTTATGTATAAAAGTAAAAAAACAGGAATGATAAGTGAGGTCAGAGCCACATTTTCACACTGTATGTCATTGATATACTTCTCATTGCTCCCCTGAATCCCCAGTGATGTCTACAGGGCAAATATTAACTATGCAAAGGATGAGTCATGATTGTAAAATTTGGACAATTTATGAATGACATTCACTGAATGACCACTCACGACAGGTCAATGATGTTTATCAATAAGGTGGTGGATGGTGCCTGACGTAGTCTACTCTTTGTTCCCCCGTTCAGCTTCTGCTTCGGCCTGTCGTGCGTCATGATGTCCATGTCCGCCTACGACCCGGCAGGTGAGTGGGAACCGCTCCAGCTCTGAGCTCGCTCCACGGCTCACGCCTTTGGGGATTAGCAGGAGCGTTAGCGGACAGCCAGCCAACGTTGAAAAGCATCGTCTGGGCCCCTCCAGCTAGAGGCACACCTAGAAGACACACCCGCACAGTGTACACTGTTCTACTGATCGCTCCGGTTTAACGGCCTATCTGGCATGGAAACGGCTGACCTTACCGGCACTAGGAAACAAGTGGCTGCTGGTTTCTGCTTATTGTTCCCCGTTCCCTGCAGTCACGTTCAGTGGGTTAGACGACGTTCCGAGAAGGAATTGGAATTTGAACGGTTGATTATGCGGTTGATATCGAGACAATCAAACTCTTCCTCCCTCCCTCCTCCCTCTCCAGTGCTCTCGGCGCTCATCTTCCTGGCACTCTCCTTCAACGGCTTCGGAGGAATCTGCCTCACCTTCACCTCCCTGACGGTAAGAAACCCCCGGCCCAATAAGAGAGAGGCGGGTCAAAGCTTAGACGGGGCTGCGCCACACAGGGACAGGGAGCGACGCCGAATCCACTCGGCGCCGTTCGCCACCTGAAACAACCCCGTTTCACGCGATTGGCTCAAAAAAAGTGTCACTTGTGTTTACTTTAACAAAGTGACATCACTCGGCGCTCGTTTTACACCAAAACAGGAACCAGGAACCGGTCCCCAGGGAGTTCTGGTGACCGCGGCCGGCGCGTCATGGAAAAGTATGAATTATAAATAAAACGCGGCCGGCACTCTGGTCGTCTCATGTGCCCCGGCTGAACCCAAAGCCACTCGTCGGCGTCTCTCTCTGGGGCCCAATGGAAACACGAGTGGCCCCGTGTGTCACGGAGCCCAGCCAGGCCCCTCGCTTACATAACAGAAGATCAAGAGAGAGAGAGCCCTGGGTTTGTTGTCGCTGCGCGCAGCATCAGCAGCAGCCTGTGTTGTTGGTAGCCGTCGGACCCTCCTACCCCCCCCCCCACCACCCCGGTCCCAGGGCCCCCCGCCCCTGGGCTCAGCTGACGGAGGGCCTCTGTGTTGTGACTCTCCAGCTATGTTTGTGTACTCTGGGGCCGGGCGTGTGTTTAGCGTGCCGAGCGTCAGCTGGTGGCCGCGCAGTCCCCCGGCTCTGCTTCCACTAGCGGCCCTGCCAGCTGCACGCAAGAGTGCTCTGCGTTGTGAGCTCGCGCCGTGTGTGTGTGTGTGCGTGTGTGTGCGTTAGTGGGAATCTGTCCCTGATTAGGAGGTGAAACGCACTTCTGGCAACTATCTTCGTCTCTCTCTCTCTCTCTCTCTCTCTCTCTCTCTCTCTCTCTCTCTCTCTCTCTCTCTCTCTCTCTCTCTCTCTCTCTCTCTCTCTCTCTCTCTCTCTCTCTCTCCCCCTCTCCCCCTCTCCCTCTCTCTCTTCCTCCCTGCCTCACACACTGGCACACCTGTTACATACAATTATAAGTGTAAAATCGATACTCTCTTTCTCGCTCTGCGACTCAGCCAATCAGAGCCCCCGACTCCCCTCACACCCCCTCCCCCACCCCTTAAAGGCTCCACCCACTTCCCCTCGCACCAAAGACTCTCCACAGCAGCCGTCCATATGGTTCGATCCGCCCTCCTATCTCGTTCACGTCTCCTCTCTCTCTCCTCTTCATCTCTCACCGGAGCCATGGCTGTGCTCTTGCCTGTGCATCGGCGCTCCTACAGAACATCACACACACACACACACACACACACACACACACACACACACACACACACACACACACACACACACACACACACACACACACACACACGCACACACACTACTGCTATTATTTGTGTCCCTTATATGGCCAACGTGAATGTGGTCACCATCTTTGTTTTCTCTGAAATTCAAAGATATGGTTTCAAGTAAAAGCAATACATCTACTCATGCACGCACGCACGCACACACACGCATCTGCGGCATCGTCTAACGTGAGGCAGATGTAGAGCGAGGGGGAAGGTCACGGTTGTTCGTATGCCCCGTTGGACGTCCCGCCGGGCGGGGGCCCAGCGGTGGCCAGCGGGGGCCCGCACCCTGCCGTCAGGGTGAGTTTGCACAACCGAAGATCAGCAGAGGCCAGGAGACACAGTGTCCTCCTCTTAGCATTATGTAATGATATATGCATGGGTTCCCATTGCTGCACGTTTATATAAGACATAGTACAGCGGGGAAGGAAAAGCACAAAGGCATCAGGAACAACTATTGAAACCTGGACTGGTTATGCTGGGCAGGATGTGGATATGAGTCACGGTGTGCTTCGTAATGTTATCGTCACGTTAATATATATATGTGTTTTTCATTACTGCAGGATAATATTATACAGCCCTTATAAGAACAAGCACAAAGGCATTGGGGACGAACCAGTGAACATCTGGACACTCTAGGATAGGTCACTTGTACAATTAATTAATAATGCGTAATAATGTTCGCTATATGTTCATTAGTGTTACATTTTTAATCAGACATCCCTGATCAGGACAAGCAAAAAGGCCCCAAGGGGGAACTAGTGTCAGTAATAAAGAAATATGAATAGCAATAAACAGACCTGGCTGAAGGTATTCTTGCCAGGAGTAGGAGCTCTACTGGCCTTTGACGCCATTGGCCTTCTTGAGGGGCTTTGCAAGGCAGCAGCCAATGAGAGTAGGGCAGCTGTTCTTTGTTAAGAGATCCTCGGCAGTCGTCACACACGTCGACTGACTCTGACTCAAAGTCAACCAAGCTCTATTCTGTCAATCCTGGAAATACCTGAATTAATGCGCTGTACATGACCTCGACCCCGGGTCACGACCTAAAGGTCATTCTATTGAGTGACCTGTTTGTACTTATAAGGCGTTATGTCCGAGGCAGACGACGCAAAGAACATAGAGGTAGTTAAAGATATAAATGTCCACCACAGTGTGGTTTGGGGCCAGTCTTGAGGCGAGGCCCGGTGTGTGTGTGTGTGTGTGTGTGTGTGTGTGTGTGTGTGTGTGTGTTGGTATGATAAAAATGGCTGGTGTGGGGAGGTGGGTGTGTTGTTATCTTGCTAGGGATTGGCAGTTAGAGAGAGGTGGAGGCAGGGCTATTAATGTGTTTGGTCTGCAGTGGACCAGAGCTTACATATTATTAGGACAAATACCATTATGTCACATAAAATGGTGGCACGAAGAAGACTCTTCATAGTTTTATGGTCTGCAAAATACAGCAGACCATGTGCACAGTGATGTGGTAGTATACCTTGTTTTTCTGTTTTCTCGGCCTATAGGGTTGGTACCTCTTCATGACCGCATCCATTATGGGAGCAGATGTATAATATTTATGTTAGTAGTAAGGGTTTTTTAGTCATTGTTTAGTAATAAATCATGGAATGATTTGTCATTATGGGGAGACGTTGTTGTCTTTGAAACTGCCAAAGTGGTTAGCCTAGGTATATTACCGTGGATTTTGGACTTTACATTACTACAACTCTCCTGAGTCCTGAATACACAGAGTACGGGAAAGAAATAATCCCATGATGCATTGTGATGAGCAACACCCTCCGCACGCAGAACAGAGGTGTGGAGCCTGTGACCAGACGGTTGGGACTTCAGAGTGGATTCATAGAAAGAGGGGCTCTGGCCGCGGCCTGCGCAGGAAGTGGCTCTGTGCAGCTGCGTCTGGTACTTCCTGCTGTGAGCTTCACCGAGAGCAGAGCTAGGGCTGCTGCAGCTGGCCTTCCCCCGCCCAGCCCCCTGCCGAAGAATAACAGTCCACTACTCTCTCTGTCCCCAGATCGTTCATCCGCCTTCTTCACAACCGTCCCTTTCTCTTTGTTCCGTCGGCGCTCTTTCATTCACGCTTTCCTTTTTTCTCTCCAGTCTGTGTGTTTGTCTCTGTGGTCCATGCTGCCCTTGACTCTCCTGCCCTTGACTCTCCTGTCTAAGTGTTGTGCTCTCGCAATCTCAACCCAGCACTCTAGAGTGTATAACCGTCACTGTCGTCCCCCCCCCCGTTCTGCCAACCTGTGCAACGAGATAATCCACTGCGGTCCCTCTCACAACCACACAATCCCTACAAACACCCATAACCAAGGTACCCTAGACACAGGTGTGTGTGTGTGACTTTGTGTATGACTCTGTGTGACTTTGTGTGTGACTTTTCCATTTCCCATACGTTCCCTTCACTGTACATCCGTCTCCCGTGAACTCGAGTGTTGACATCAGTGCCCGGCACACAGCTGAGAGCTTTGCCCTCGCGTCGGGAGGTGAGATACACAGAATTCTCTGTATGCTCAGAGTGACCTCTCTCCAGAATTCCTGACGTCTTGGCTGGCCCGGAGAATACAGAGGCAACACAGAGAACCGGGGGAACAATATGGGCCTGTGGAACCCTTTTCGCAGAAGTCCTGAATGAAGGCTAGTGTTTGAGGAATGTTTTCCTCAAGCGGCGGGACTTTTTTCTCTTCCTTCCCCCCCTCACACCTATCCTGACATATGCACATGTCAAAAACATGTTATGAGACATATTCATAAATACATAAATCACCTACGTGTTACACATGCAGACCTTCGGATCGCACAGAGAGAGATGCTTCAGGAATGTTTGTACAGAGAAAACACCTCTTGGCATTCCTTCAGTGTCGTTCTCTTCATCATCCTCCTCTCTCTCCCTGAACAAATGGCAACCAAACAGTACATACAGAGCATCAAATAAATGTATTCCAAAGTGGCACAGTCAAACGAGAACACAGGTGTGTAGTCTCTCTCTGTCTCTCGCTCTCTCTCTCTCTACACTGTGTGCCCTCATTCACCCCTAAGGAGCCACCCCTGCTCTACACAGCGCTATACTGTTCTGTCCACGGGTCAGCCCCCCCTCCCCCGTCCATAATTAACATGGTTTTCCCTGGTCTACAGTGAGAGGGACGGGGTGGGGGGTTCTTGGAAAAATGCACACATCAGCGGAAAAAAATATGAGATGGTGGTGGGAAAGCGGGGGGCGTAGGGGGATTTACGCCAAGGCGACGACAGAAAGTAAGAAAAAGAAAGGAAAAATGAAGAAAGTGCCGGCGATCACCAGCTTAGTCGCAACGGACCCCCCTTTCTCCAAATCCGAAGCAGGTGATTCGCTCTAATCAAGATTGACCCATTTCAGCCGTGCATCAAAGCGCTGCACAATACGGCGGTTGTTGGTGCGGGGCTAAGCTCCTTACTACTGTAAATAGGCCAGCCTCATATATGATTTGTTCTGGCCTGCTGGGCGACCGTCGGGACATAAAGAGTTCCCGCGGACTGCAGAGCCGGACGCAGAGGTTGTGCGCAGTGCAGTTCCCCGGCAGACCCGGAACCCTGGCGGAACAATGGGTCGGGCTCAGCGCGGGCCCCGTGACTCCGGTGACCTGAACTCTTCACCTTTAATGCTGTCTGCATTACAGCATGCCCCCTCCACTGGCGAACCCAGTGTTGGCTTTGAGGTTTAAGTTGTGCGACGCGCAGGGAGGTCTGGGTGTATGGGGGGCTGGGGGGAGGAAACGAATTCGTGGAATTTGCAGACGCACATCTGCGTCTGCAAATTCAAAGCGGTGAGATTCAAAGCAAGATATACCGATGAACTCACGAGAACATTAGGCATGCATTCACGCAGGAACGCACAAGTATATTCTTGCCTTGAAGAAAGTGAGAAGATTATGCGTAAAAAGTAGTTGGGGTTGGGACCGGTTCATGCTGAGTTTGTGATGTCCACGTTCACAATGATGTGTGTGTAGTTGTGTGTGTGTGTGTGTGTGTGTGAGTGCATGTTTACATTTATATTTAGGGCATTCAGCAGATGCTTTTAGAGATGGCAGAATCAACCATGCAAGGTGTTGTGTATTCAGTCTTATTATGTGCTGTTCCTGTTACTCCACTACACCACCGGATGCGCACTTACCTAGTGTTGTACTGAAACTGTAATGTGACGTTGCGTGAGAAGAGGAAGAATACAATGATACTCGTTGAATGAATATACCGTGCCCGTCTCGTTCTTTATTATATTATATTAACAAGTGCAAGTTAGCATAGAACACTAGGTGTCTTGCTTAGGGACACCTCGACTTGGTGTGGTGTGAGCGTATGATTATGTCACCCCCCGTCGGTAGAGAATAATATTATTCGAAACACACTAAGGAACTGCCTTAAAGGGGTAGTTCGGAATTTTGGACATATGGCCTGATTCCCAAGTGAGCATTGGTATTCTATATCACTGGAGACAGTTTTCAACACATTTCATACAGTCCTTCTAGTTGCAGAGTTCGCTCGTGCTAGGCTAGCGCAAGTCAACGGGCAATGCTAGCCTGCTATTAAAAACAGTCTTACCCACTCCACAGTACACCCGAGGTAAATCAATTATAACGACAGACTATAAATCTAAATGTCTGTTTATAGAATAATGTTAGAAATAAAACCAACCTTGCATTGCATTGCATTTTGAGGGAATTGCGGGGTCTCAGCAGCAGTGTTTATATTCCTGTACGTAGGCTACGGCAGCGGCGGACTGATACCTATACCTGCCGCTGTCATTGCTACAAACGCAGAGTACAGTGAACGAAGGAATTCTATAAGCGTATTCAATTAACAAGATATGCCCACGTTTGGAGGAGTTAGCGATGCATCTGCTTTTGAAGACGATTATGAGGAATTTGTTGTATCCAACGAACCGTACATGTACGAGCCGGTGTTTTGATGTCCAAGCCAGCAGCAACAAGCCACAGTTGAGTCCTTTCTGGATCTCGCACTGGAAATTGGTGGAAACTTTGTGGTGCACATCTGTACCGTTTTTTTCTACAATTTCTAAAAGCACACTGAACCATCATGTTGCCTAGTCGTTCAATTGCGCTTCTGTCCCTCGCTTCTCTGTTTACGTTATTCTGTCGTGATTCGGTTACAAACCTAACCAGCGCATAGTAAAATTCCGCTTCTGCTGAGAGAGTAGTCCCTCGATGATTCATGCGATGCAAGGTTAGTTTTATTTCTAACATTATTCTATCAACACAGACATTTAAATCTATAGTCTGGCGTTATAATTGATTTACCTCGGGTGTACTGTGGAGTGGGTAAGACTGTTTTTAATAGCAGGCTAGCATTGCCCGTTGACTTGCGCTAGCACGAGCGAACTCTGCAACTGGACTGTATGAAATGTGTTGAAAACTGTCTCCAGTGATATAGAATACCAATGCTCACTTGGGAATCAGGCCCTATGTCCAAAATTCCGAACTACCCCTTTAAGTCTGATGGTCGGTCGTTTTAATTTCACCTGGAGGCAGTCCTGCAAGGCAGCCTCCTCGTACGGCCCTCTGCACACCCCCTAGTGTACGACACCGCTCATTACACCTTGTTCAAACCACCACCGTGCGACGGACTCCCAGACAGACAGCAGACCCTGCTCTGCTCTGTCTCCTCTGTCTCTGATGGTCTCTGTGGGTCTCTGTGGGTCCCTGTGGGTCCCAGTGGGTCTCTGTGGGTCCCAGTGGGTCTCTGTGGGTCTCTGTGGGTCCCTGTGGGTCCCAGTGGGTCCCAGTGGGTCTCTGTGAGTCTCTGTGGGTCTCTGTGGGTCCCAGTGGGTCTCTGTGGGTCTCTGTGAGTCTCTGTGGGTCTCTGTGGGTCCCAGTGGGTCTCTGTGGGTCCCAGTGGGTCTCTGTGGGTCTCTGTGGGTCCCAGTGGGTCTCTGTGGGTCCCAGTGGGTCTCTGTGGGTCCCTGTGGGTCCCAGTGGGTCCCAGTGGGTCTCTGTGGGTCCCTGTGGGTCTCTGTGGGTATCTGTGGGTCCCAGTGGGTCTCTGTGGGTCCCAGTGAGTCCCAGTGGGTCTCTGTGAGTCTCTGTGGGTCTCTGTGGGTCCCAGTGGGTCTCTGTGGGTCTCTGTGAGTCTCTGTGGGTCTCTGTGGGTCCCAGTGGGTCTCTGTGGGTCTCTGTGAGTCTCTGTGGGTCTCTGTGGGTCCCAGTGGGTCTCTGTGGGTCCCAGTGGGTCTCTGTGGGTCTCTGTGGGTCCCAGTGGGTCTCTGTGGGTCCCAGTGGGTCTCTGTGGGTCCCTGTGGGTCCCAGTGGGTCCCAGTGGGTCTCTGTGGGTCCCTGTGGGTCTCTGTGGGTATCTGTGGGTCCCAGTGGGTCTCTGTGGGTCCCAGTGAGTCTCTGTGGGTCTCTGTGGGTCCCTGTGGGTCCCAGTGGGTCTCTGTGGGTCCCTGTGGGTCTCTGTGGGTCTCTGTGGGTCCCTGCGGGTCCCAGTGGGTCCCAGTGGGTCTCTGTGGGTCTCTGTGTGCGTGTCCCTCACTCCGCTGTGCCTTCCCTCCCCAGCTCCCCAACATGTTCGGCAGCTTGAGCTCCACCATCATGTCCCTGATGATCGGCTCCTACGCCTCCTCGGCCGTTACCTTCCCCGGAGTCAAGGTACCTGCAGCCCCCCCACCTACATGACCGTGTGGGTGTGTGTGTTTACATCTCTTTGGTCAGTGTTTGTGAGTGGGTATACCTCTCCTGGGTTTGTGTGTGTGTGTGTGTATTTATGTGGGTCAGTGTGTACCTCTCCTGGGTCAGTGTGTCTTTGTGTTTGTACCTATTCTCGGTCCGTGTGTGTGTGTGTGTCTGTGTCTGTGTGTGTGTGTGTGTGTATCTCTTCTGGGTCAGTGTGTGTGTCTGTGTGTGTGTGTGTGTGTGTGTGTGTGTGATTTAACCTACATTTAGAATGGTAAGTTTCATAGGCTCAGAGAGGATGAAAGCCTCTGACAACGTTATAATCACAACAGGATGTAGAATATAAATGTTTAATCTATCAAATAGAATAGGACAAAGGAACACTGTCACGTAATTTATTACGGAAGTTCTCCCTCTCCATCTCCCCAGCTCATCTATGACGCGGGCGTTTCCTTTAACGTCATCATGTGGGTATGGGCGGGGCTTGCTGCGTTCGTGTTCGGCAACTGCTTCATCAACTGGCCCAAGGAGGGCTTCCCCACTCCGGACGAGGTGGACTATAGGTCAGTGGCCGCTGTCAATCGGCCAATGTCAATTGAGTTCCTCTGGGCTAGGGAACAATGTTTGTATAAAACACAATGGAACAGACAGGAATGGAATCGTGTGTGTGTGTGTGTGTGTGTGTGTGTGTGTGTGTGTGTGTGTGTGTGTGTGTGTGTGTGTGTGTGTGTGTGTGTGTGTGTGTGTGTGTGTGTGTGTGTGTGTGTGTGTGTGTGTGTGTGTGTGACAGTAAGATCCTGGAGGTACAGGAAGGGTCTTCCCCAGAGCAGATGGCCGTAGGAGAGCGGCTGAGCGACAGGAACGGAGCCGTTCGACGCTCCACCGAGAAGCTGCCCGACGCCACCGTTTGTGAGTTTACAACTCGGATAACCGACACGCAGACATACATCTGCATACACACATGCCCACACATACACGTGATCGACATATTCATACACAAGCACACAGACATGCACTCCGCATATTCACACAGACATGCAGTTATACACACATGTTAAGTGGCACGCACACACACTGTATATTTACATAAAGCATTTAAATTAACTTGAGGTGCTCTCTCTCTCTCGCTCTCTCGCTCTCTCTCAGCGGCCGTGCCGTTCCGTCGGTCTGTGTTCTCACCCATCTTCCTGTGGAGTCTGGTGACCATGGGCATGTCCCAGCTCAGGATCATCTTCTTCATGGGCGCCATGAACAAGATGCTGGAGTACATGGTCCTGCAGGGAGAAGCCCACCGTGAGTCACCCAGACCCCCCTCCCCCACTGGCCTTTTACACGTGAGAAAAGCCTTTCACACATCTAGCACCCAGCCGGAGATAAGCCACGTCAGACGTGTTCACACACAGTATCGGAGATACTCCAGACCCTTTAGGCGAGGGGTGGCGCCTCAGTAGAGCGTGTAGGAGGCAGTAAGTGATGCATAATGTATGCAGTGGTAGACACAGTGCTTTGTTCTCACGGTTTTGTGCCGGTCGTGTGAACGAAACGTCATAAAACACACCCACTCTCTCTCTGATCCTCCAGACTTTACACTAGGGGCCGGGTAAACTCTGGGTTAACTCCGGAGGAGCAGATTCTGTCCTTTGCGTTCACACAATAATACAGCCTGGGTATAATCCAGGGATTGTATGGCCTACAGTGCATGTTTCAAAGGGCTTGTAGTGATTGGGTGCAATGCTGTGTTCCTCGTCAGTGATTTTTGATTGTCCTTTTATGCTTTTTCTATCCTTTAGCTTCGGACGACCAGGTGATTTTAGCCGCGGACAATGGTGAGTGAACATTAACTAGGACTTTGTTTCAAGGGCGAGGGTAGATTGTTTGCCTTGTATGATGAAGACCTCAATAAAATATGAATAGAACAGAGAAACTGCTAACTGCTGGAAAACTAAATGCAAATACAGACGGAAAAAAGACTGACAAAAACACAGGTGAACACAATGAATGACCCATGCCGCTTTAGTTCTAGTTGACTACACCTGCCTCTGCACCTCTCAACTTAAATTGAAAAAGAAAGCAGAGAATGCATGGGTTGTAAAGTTTCAAAATCATTCTCCCCTCTGTCTGTCAAACGAGTGGACCAAGGGAGACACCTGCAGGGCAAACCAAAAACTGCACCCGGCCGAAGCAGGATTGTGACCCCTTCTTCTGTCTTCTTCTTCTTCTTCTTCTTCTTATTCTTCTTCTTCTTCTTCTTCTCCCCTCAGTGAGTTTCTATTCATCCATCTTCGGAACCCTGCAGCTGCTCTGCCTGCTGACCTGCCCTCTGATTGGCTGCATCATGGACTGGAGGATGAAAGAGTGCGTTGAGGAGAAGTGCCCCGCACTGAGCGATGAGAAGAAGTAAGAGAAAGAAAGACAGCAATAGTTAAACAGGGAAAGGCAAAGTGATAACGTGGTTCATTTTGGGAAAGCGCATGAGAAAAGAAAAGTATGTTGACTCCCTTGAGCCGGGATTAGGTCACAATGAAAGTGTAACGTATCAGTATGAAGGAAAGTGTTCACTCTTTCTGAGCATGCAGCCGACAGAAGTAGAGTAGAGTTCAAATCAGGTCACATGCGGTCGGCACACATCGCCCTTGATCCGACCGATGTGATGACCTCATGGAGTGAGTGACACTGGCTAAAGCAAACAAAACAAATGTACGGTTCACGCGTCGATATAAACACCGGAATGCAGCTGATGAAACCTGCACTGTCACTTTTGGCTGCAGCCTTTACTCCATTAAGAAACCTCCGACCTACAACGTGTTCTTTCCCCCCCCCACCGTGGGACATTCTCAGACACGTCTCAAAACAATACAGCTTAACCTGCATACAACTGTAGCCGCTACGGGTTTTCACGGGTAAACGTACTTAGGGCAGGTTTGAACCCGATGCGGTGAATCGGGTTGTGACGTGGCTGTGCTCCACCCCTCCTCCAGACCTTCCCAGTCGGCCTCCCCCAGGAGAGACGGTAAGATCCAGAAGGTGACCAACGCCATGTGGGCCTTCCTCCTCACCAACCTGCTGCTGCTGGCCTTCGGCATCTGCTGCCTCATCGACAGCCTGCCGCTACAGGTAGAGGACACACACACACACACAGACACACGCACACACACACACACACACACACACACACACACAAGGGCGCAGAGACAAGGGGGCAGACGTACACACGCACACACATGGGCGCAGACACGCACGCACACACCTGCACACAAGGGCGCACACACATTTGCACGGACACGTAAGCACAAACGCACGCACACGCAGGGACACACACACACACACAAGCTTGTATTCACGCACGCACACACAAAGGAAAGTCTTGTGTTTGAGAGTGCGCCGTCCCATCACGCGTGTGTATGCATGAGGTCCTCATCAGCCGGTCCTCTCTCCCAGGTCCTGACGTTCATCCTCCACACCATGGTGCGAGGCTTCATCCACTCCTGCTGCGGGGGCCTCTACGCTGCTGTGTGAGTACCGGCTGCAGGCCAGACCCCAGGGGGCCAGCCTTCCAACACACTATCACCATCTTTCGGCTTGAGTTGGCTTAAGACATTGCCCCATTTTAAGATCGATTTTGTTCGTTTTTTTTGACACGT
The DNA here is from genome assembly GCF_031168955.1 of Gadus macrocephalus. NCBI lineage: Eukaryota > Metazoa > Chordata > Actinopteri > Gadiformes > Gadidae > Gadus > Gadus macrocephalus. Next base: position 14,733,713 of record NC_082391.1, on the reverse strand, counting down.
ACGTGGACTTCTTTATTGGATTTGTGTGCCTTCATGGACAGGGCAGATAGTGGAAAGGGAGAGGCAAAGACGTAAAGCATAGGTTGGAAGCTGAAGTCTGGCTCGTGGTCTGGCTGGCTACAAGGCGTACTGCCATCATGGTCAGCACACTAGTGGGGTGGAGCCATAAAGCTGGCCCACAAACCTTTTATACTGTAAACCCTCTTACTTATACTGTACAGTTTGTACAATGCTTACCGTGGCAGTGTTTATACATGCTGCCACTGCTTTGAGGTTTTGCCTGGCCACGGCCCTCCTGGGTCCTAACCGGGCTCTCACGGTCCCCAGCTACCCGTCCAACCACTTCGGCACCCTGACCGGCCTGCAGTCCATGATCAGTGCCGTGGTGGCACTGCTTCAGCAGCCTCTGTTCATCGCCATGGTCGGCCCGCTCGCTGGAGACCCCTACTGGGTGAGGACGCAACGCGCACACGCACACACACACTCAGTAACGCTCACACACACACACACTCAGTAACGCTCACACACACACACACACACACACACATTAACGCTCACACACACACACACACTCAGTAACGCTCACACACACACACACACACACACTCAGTAACGCTCACACACACACACACTCAGTAACGCTCACACTTACTCGATCACTCACTCGATCATACGCACGCACGCACACACACACACACACACACGCTCACTTGATCACTCACACATTACCGTCACTCACGAACACTCACTCACTCACACATTAACACTCACTCGCTCACACTCACTCGCTCACTCGCTCACACATTAACATTCACTCACTCACTAATACTCACTCGCTCACACACAAGTATATGCAAACAACACTATTTATATTATAAGTATATAACCTACATTCAAATATCAAACGTGTGTGAGTTCACCACAGTCAGTACAAACCGGTACTCTGACCCTAACCCTGACACCCTCCAGATCAACATGAGCCTGCTGATCTCCTCCTTCGCGGGCTTCCTGCTACCGGGCTACCTGTTCTACCACCGGCGCAGCCTGGAGAAGGAGCACGCCGCCAGGGACAAGAGGCTCGCCAGCCAGGAGACGCAGGCACTCAGCCAACCGGAGGCCAACGGACACAAGAACCACAGCAACGGACACACCCCCGTGGAGGCCTAGGACCCTGGGGGGAAGGGGAGTGAGCGAGTGAATGGTTGAGCGAGTGAATGGTTGAGCGAGTGAATGGTTGAGCGTGCAAGCCTGTGCGAGCGCGCGTGCGCGCGCGTGTGTGTGTGTGTGTGTGTGTGTGTGTGTGTGTGTGTGTGTGTGTGAATGAGCGCGTGAGTGAGTGTGGCACCCTCACCCAGTAGGGATCCCCAGAGGGGGAGGGTTGGGGGCGGGGGTTAAACGTGCCTTGACATGGGTCCCAATGACGAACAGCCCCAGTACAAACGCTCCCCTGCTGCTCGCCTGCAGTGCGTCAGGAGAGAGGCGAGCCTGACTCGGCCAGGGGCATGACACTGTGTCACCTTGTGGTCCCGGTCCGCTTTCCATTATTTTCCCACAATGCAATTTCAGTACCGGAGACAAAATATGATATGTGCTTCCATGCTCGGGTATTCAAATTCCTTTCCTGTTGGTCCATTCGGTCAACTACAAACAGCTTGTGTGTGTGTGTGGGTGTATACACAGCTCAAATGTAGTTGTGTGTGTGTGTGTTACAGAGAAGATGATAAGATATTTGTTGTCGAAGCTAAAGATTTCAATGGACTGTATTGACATCTCCCCCTTCAGAAATTGAATAGAAACCAGTCTAATCATTGTTCTGTATGTTTTTATTTTCTCGGTTAAGCTCAACGGGCCATGGGGCATTCTAAAGTCAAAAGCCATATGTTTTGCTGATAAAGTGGATGCAGATTGTGAGTAATGGTACTTGAAAGACATTTCATACGGTACACAATTGCAATCCTTGCCTATACCAAAGAACAGCAACAACTCTTTGAGATGTTGCAGAAGTGCTCTTACTGTAGTGAACGATACAGACTCCTGGTGCTGCCGCTGACGTGATAAACCACAGGACGCAGAACACAACCCTCTGCCCCTTTCTGTTACTGAGCATCCAACATATAATCCCTTCATCCCTTCACCCTTTTTACTTCAGCATTCCCTCTGCATGTTCACAGGCAGAGGAACATCTAAACGTATCCACACACATATGCACACGATAGGCTGGTGGTACACCATAACTACCTCTCCTTCCGTCTTGCTGTTACCAGTTTCCATGCCTGTCCATTTCTGCCACCAAGGAAGGAAGGAAGGACCCTGTAATCAACCTTCACATTTGCTGTTTTTATATGTAGGAACGCATTTTTTTCGTGAAAGAGAAGCAGATGACTGAAATTGAAACCTTGTCATGGTTGTTGAACACTTGCTTACTGCTTTACACACAGATGAAATAGTGTGTAAACAACGTATTTGGGTGTGTTTTTATACATTTAGTGGCGGTAGTGATGAAAAGGGAAGTGTTTTTATCATCATCAATGTAGTATATTTTTGTAGTTTCTTAGTTATGAATCATCTACATATTTACTGTGTATTCAATGTATTTTTGGGCTTTTGTTTGATTGCAGTAAAAAAACAAAAAACTGCTCTGTAAATGTTTGTTTTCCCCTATACTTGCTTGTTCACGTTCACACAGGACTTCCACCAATGGCGCAAAGCCAACCTCCGTAAGCTGGCCTAGAGAATGGACTTGGATACGGTTTGATTCTAGACCGCCAGTTGATCTGAAGCAGTCTAGATCATCAGTGCAGAAGCCGCCATTTTGCTGGATTTATCCCCATTGACCGTCTCACCCCCAAGTGTGTGTCGGTGGGTTCTGAGGCCTTGCTACCGCTGACTTCTGCTCTGCACGCTAACTTCTGGCTCACCTCCTGTATCATTTTGTGAGTGTACACAAGCGAACCCATTTCCTAGACCTTGATCCTCCGAGACCCAGGATTCCCGGTAAACCAAAGTCCGGCCTCGCGGCTGTTAAGCTAATACACAGGACCTGGTTGGTTGTGAAGACGTTTCAGTGGACCGCAGTGCACTTCACGTCAAGGTTACCCCAGAACCAAGTGGTCTGGAATTTCTTTCACCTATATATGTAATGTTTTGATTTTGTATTGTTTGTAGTTAGAAAGTATTTCCCCCTCCCCCCCCCTGCTTGTTCTATATGCATATATCTATCTATACACCTGATGAAAACATTATCAATAAATCGAGTTATTTCAAACCTCTGCAGTGATCGACTGTTATTCCAAGAGAAACCAAATACACATTTTCGTATAAAGTAACAACATAGTAAAAAGTAGAATCCAAATTTTATTAGAATTTGAAACGGTGGAAAGACAAAAATGGAAAAGCAACAATCATTCATACTTGACAAAGTATCAATGGCTTTAGCCTTCTACACTGCGCTGTAACTCAAAAACAATACAACCACCATACACACTGCAGTAATACATCATTGCAAAAAAAACAACAACCACGCATTCATTTAGGAATACTTCAAAACACACGCATACACACTCCCACACACACTCAAACCCACACCCACCGGTCTCCCTGGTCTATCTCAGACTGCTGCTGTTGGGCTGTGAACTGGGGAGGCCGGGGTGGTCTGGGCTGTGGCGGTTCTGGAAGGGGGAACAAAACACAGTCAGAACACCGGCATCGTCACGACGACAGGGCAGTACCGACAAACCGCTTGGTTGGGTGGGTGGGGGAGGACCAGAGAGGGACCGCGCTCACCTTCTTCTTCTTCTTGTCCTTCTTCTTCTTCTTGCGGTCGGGGTCGTCGTCGCGCTTCTTCTTCTTCTTCTTGGGGTCAGAGTCTGAGGGGGTCTCTGTGGCGGAGCAAACAGAGCGGATCAGTGGACCTGAAAGAGCACCACGGCACTTAGTGTGCTTATTGATGTGTGTGTGAAGATGTACGTGTGTCGTAATGTGTACGGCAGAGGATTTGTGTGCATGAGGTTGTGTGCGAGTGAGGCTGTGTGTGTATGGGGACGTGAACGTGTGAAGTTGTGTGTTTTTGAGGCTGCGTGCGTGTGAGGCTGTGTGCACGTGGGGATGTGAGCACTTGAAAGTGTGTGTGTGCGTGTGTGTGAGGATGTACTGTATGTAGGGGGAGGTCTGTTTGTGAGGTTGTGTGTTTGAGGATGTGTGTATTTGAGGTTGTGTGATTGAGGAGGTGTTTGTGAGTGTGTGTGTGCGTGTGAGGCTGTGTGTTTGTGAGGCTGTGTGTGCGTGAAGATGTGCGTGTATGTGAGGGTGCGTGTGTGAGGATGTGTGTGTGGGGATGCGAGCGGTGTACCTTGTGGTATGGGGTCCTGCGGTCGATGGTGCTTGTGCTTGTGTTTGCTCTTCTTCTTCGGAGGCTGGATGTGCATCAGCCTGTATTGCTCCGGGAGCTGAGACAGACACAGAAAATACACACATCGAATCATCAGTTCACATGGGTCAACGGTGCCTCACAGCTAGACTGCCTTCCTATGTTATGTTCCCAAAGAGGTCAAGGTGCAGTCGGTCTTACTAGCATTGATCCATTCATTTATGTTTGAATGACGAGTTTTCCCATGCAACATTTTCTAAAATCGACAAAATGGACTATTGTGCTGGCTTGTGCAAAAGACAGTGGGAATGCGGCCCTGTTCGTACCGGTCCTGTGTGGAGTCTGAAGCCCGTGAGCAGCGCCCCGGTCAGGGGGCTGAAGGAGTTCCCACACACGGGGGGCTTCTCGATCAGGGAGCGCAGCGAGCTGCCGTCCTGCGTGCCGGGACAGTCGATCATCCCTGCGGCGAGGAGGGGGGACCACAGAGACAGAAGAAGAACCACACGCACAAGGTAAGACAGAGGCGGGCAGTGGTCCAAGGGCTGATTATGGTCCCACGCTCACGCAACGCAAGGGGGTTACGGACCCTTTACAACCTTGCGAACCCTCCTTGCGTCCACCACAAGGGCCTGATGTGCGCCTCCCAAAAATGTTAACCCTTGTCGAGGCGACGCAGCTGCAAGGGCTGTGATGGGTCCGCTCAATAAAACCCAACGCAGAGCCAAAACGGGTTCACGACTGCGTCGAAGCGTCTGCGTGGTCCTTGCGTTGTGTGAAGTGGGACCATAATCAGCACTTTAGGATGCAGGACTGGTTGAATGGCAACTGGAAGGTCGACCCACCGGCTCATCCAGGCCGGGTGGCGAGGTGTACCGGAGGCTTTCAGCGCCGTTAGTGTGTATGATTTGGTGAATATCAGGCAATAATTGTAAAGCGCTTTGCGTGGTCACTGGATAGAAACGCTATATAAAATGCCGTCCATTCACACATATATAGTCAAAACTAGTCGTTTAATCGACGAGTTGATCTGAAATGTGTCGTTATAATTACGATAATCAATTCTTTGTTTTAGTTGTCAGGTCTTAATACCAAACACTGAGCAGTCAATTGCTTCAGAAATGCCAATATTGTTTCCATTTTAAAACACAGCTTTCCTTGGCTGCTCATCGACGAAAGCAATCATTAAAAACGCTAACTTGGTCCTACATGGTAGGGTGAGCATGGCCTCATGCATTCATCATTGTAGACAGCATTGGATTTTTTGCAGTGTCTCACGCTAGGTTGGGTCAAGGCCGGAAATCAAACCGTGGGCCTCTTGCACGGCATTGCTAGCTAGTTTTAGGTACATTTAGTAAAACGGCATTGGGAGGAAATAACAGCCGTTTTACAAGACGTAAACCTATCAAAATGACAACATGCAGTCACAATAACCCACCAGGCAGCTCTGGCAGGAAGTTGCTCAGCTTCTCCTTCACCTTCTTCCCACAGAAGCGGTTGTAAGCGTGTTCCAGGTTATAGTGTGTGATGAGGTTGGTGTTGCCCGTCAACTCATTGCCTACTGGAAGACACAGACCAATAAAAAAATACAACCATCACATTTAAAATGCATCACAATCCCAATTGCAAAATATAACCATCACACCTAAATGTATGCTGGAAAGATAAGCAACTATTGCTGCCAGTCCAGTCGTTAGGCTAGTAGATGCTCTATCCATCATACATCTGGGTGGACGGACACTCTTACTTGTGATGTCACTAAGGCACAGTGAATGGCAGATTTTGCAACGGCTTGTAATGGCTAATCACACACACCTGGTGGTAAAATAGGGGCCCACGCAAATATGCTTTTATCGTTTCCCAGAGGGTAACATAGTATCTGGCAACTGTCTCATTGCCAGCACAAAGTCAATTTGGGTAGATAGGAAGGCAACAAAATCTTTGTCAGACAGAAGACGTGATTAAAGTCACCAGGTGCATTGTGGAAGCTCATTGTTTGGTAAGCAAAGCAGTGCCATTGTCACTGGGCTCTGGTCAGAGATAATGATGTCCATATATTTACTAGCCCTCAGCAGGGGGAGGAGGGTCTGGTCCAGCAGAAAATAGTATATCCTGGAATAACAACACCCAGTACTCCTGGATAAGGCCTTCATAGTCTCTGCTGATTTACTCAGTGTACCAGGTATGGCACACTCTAAGTCGAGAGCATAGTTTAAGTCACCCCTCAGAATCAGTTGGTGGCTATCCACCTGAAGTTTAGAAAAAAGTAGGGCTGGGTTAAAATATCGATTCATCAATGCACTGCAATTTATTTGTTCTCGATTCAGATTTTTTTTAATCTATTATTTCCATTAAAAAAAGAAAAGAAAAAAAAGAAGCATACTCAGGTCATTGTAATCTAGAAGCGAGTATGCTAAGGCCTTTGACATTAGCCCATGGTATGATTATTACTTTTATGCTGCAAGTTTAGCTCAGCATAAAAAAGGAGAAAGGAGTCAGCTGAGGTGGTTCGGGCATCTGGTAAGGATGCCCACTGGGCGCCTTCCTTGGGAGGTGTTTCAGGCACGTCCAGTGGGGAGGAGACCTCGGGGAAGACCCAGGACTAGGTGGAGAGATTATATCTCAACACTGGCCTGGGAACGCCTCGGGATCCCCCCGTCAGAGCTGGTCAATGTGGCCCAGGAAAGGGAAGTCTGGGGCCCCCTGCTTGAGCTGCTCCCCCTGCGACCCGACCCCGGATAAGCGGATGACGATGAGGATGAGGTTTAGCTCAGGAACAATACTACACAATGGTGTATTCCCTTTTTGCTAGTTAAAGCACAAAGCACAATTGAATCGATATCGATTCAATTGGATCAATATCAAACCAAAATCGAATCGGATCAAGACCTAAAGAATCTAATTGAATTGAATTGTGAGGCACCTGGCAATACCCAGCCCTAGAAAGAAGGTTGCTGAAGATTTAGCGTTATCCCAGTTAGGGGCGTAAACACATGCCAGTACCACTGGTAAATCAACCAGATGACCGTGAACACTAATACACAACTTTATCAGAGATAACCTTTTATTGCACATCCCTATGATTGAGAATGGGGATGTGCCATGACATTGAGCATTGCATTTAGAATTGAAACTCTGAGGATGATCCTTATTGAGCAAGTGTGTTCCCTCAGTCAAGAATGCTATGTCTATTTACAACTTTAAGTGTGAAAACATATTTTTACACTTACTGGGTGAATAAGCCCTTTGGTATTTCAATTTGAAAACTTAGTATTTACGAATATCAACAATGAAATAATAGGAGCCTGACCAGAAACCGCAAAACACATTCTGTAGAGTGTAGAGTAACAATTCTCTGTATGGACAGCGCGGAGGTAGAGTCGAGACAGGAAAAAAAAACGAAAACTAAACGACACGAAAACCCTTTGCTGGACGCCCCTCCCCTGTTGAGAGGCTGTATATATAGCCCCCCAATGGCACAACATATCTGATCAAAGCTGACCTAGTGAGGCCGAGCCCCAGCAGAACTTCATGAACCCAAGAGTAAAATGTTGCTGCTAAACTTAACCGTAAACAAACCAAAAACACACCCATTAAATGCCGAATCTAGCACCAGGGGATTTCCCCACATGGCGTGGATAATGTCGGACAAACTACATATAATCACCATGGATCCTACTTGTATCAGACAGTTTACTACAAGCGATGTAAAAAACCTCTTCCTCCACCTTCCAATCATTGTGGAAACACACCAGTACAACACTGGCAGCCTAGCCTGTGTGGCTAACCTAAACAACATCGTACTATGCATTTACAACTTACAACAAATGCGTATTTTTAGGCAAACGTAATGGATAGAAAACAGCCCAAAGGTTTAATAACCGTAAATAACATGAATAACCGTACCAGGAAGCTCCCGTAACAAGTAGAAAGGTTCATTCATGGCTCCAGGCTTCCGGAGGACGGGCCCCTCATCCCCGGGCTGCGGCGCTAGCTGACCCGGCATAGCGACCTGGTTTTGCGGCAGAGGAGGAGTAGGTTTTCCCGGTCCAAATCCCAGAGACGTCGAACCGGGCGGACCCTGGGCTTCATTTTGCCCGTAGAGAGTTGAAAACATTTCCGTCATATCTATCTCAAGTAATACATCTAGAGAGAAAACACTTGTGCCTTCCCAGCTCGTATTGTGTGACAACAAGTGCTCGCTTGTCACGCTACCCAGCGTATTGGACAACACTAGCGTAATGGACCAGACTACCGTAACGCCAGATGTAGAACAACCCTCTGAACAAAGACAGAAAATACATGGTGAACCTTGCGAGGCAGCTGGATTCACTACATCACGTGCATACGAGAAACCATCCTTCCAGGCTTCAAGTTACTGGGAATGTGGACATGAATTGGGTGATGAAGGAGTGGAAAGATAAGGGGTTATGATTGTCTCCCTCATTATTTATAGAAGATCATTCAGTTGGTAAAGGGTTTTGCAAAAAGATTGCATTCAAGAGTTAAATGTAGATAGGTAACACATGGGAGAAAAATGTAATACGGGAGATGTCAGATGGGTTGCTGATCCGAGCTGTTCAGGTAAAGGCACTGCACATGTCTACACCAGCCAGTCAGCTTGCTATGGATTTAGCACAGAACCCCCAGTACAACACAGCAAGCACCTATTTGACACAACTTAAATATTGTTAACAACCTTCCAGTATTCTGATGAAAACATGCAGGAGGAATTCTTAAGAGTGAACAGTGAAGTTGTTGATATAAAGACCCTTTTTCTTATGCAGATAGATTCACAAAGCCAGTTTTTGATTACATGGGTTGTTTTATTGAGACCGATGACTGAGTTGGGAACCTATCACAGCAGCCCAGACTGGAACAAAATGTCACACCACCATAAATCCGTAGGACATTAAAGTCTCTTTCAACACGACTCCAGAGATAGGATGTCAACTTAGGCTGCTCACTGTGTTGTACTTAGTGAGTTGAACGATCAGAAGTGAAATGGTTTTGCTATGCATGTGACATGACAAATGCTTTCGATTCAAATAGGATTGATCCTCACTGTCTGGTGGGGTTTATTTTCCCCTGCTCAAATTTCAAATTGAAGCATTAATCATAATGTGGCATTGTAATTTGTCATTATAGAACAATGAGACATGACTCAAGTTAAAAGCCATAAATTGTTCAGATATAGCATTGCAAGTAAATACAAAAATAGTTTAATTTTTGTTTTTATTGTACAATGTGGCCCCTTAAGTAAGCATCTAAAGGACTTGTGGAGTTTTTGGAGCATTTATATACTGCCAATGTGTGTGACTAGGATACATCACTGCTCTATAGTAAATTGACTATATTCACGTCAGCACCAAGAGACATTTTTAGCACTTATTTAGAATCAAGTCATTTTCGGCCCTTTCATCCATACCTTCAATTAAACCTCATCCATCCCCACAAATCACTGTAGGTACTTCAGTATTGAGAGAAGGTTCAAAATAAGGAAATGCTGTGTACTCTCTGCCTGCTTGATCTTTAAAGACCTCAGCCTCTCTGACAACCTCAACAGGGACTAGCATTCTCTCACTCTGCCAAGCAGCCTGATGGATGGACCCATGAAGTCTGCCTGAAAATTGCTACTCACAGAGGACATTCACCTTAATAAGTGTTGATATATCAACGATATCGAGTTGTCAATTTGAATAAATGCGACGCGCTAACTCTCAAAATCGCATTCAACCGGCATTTTCTCTTCTCTGCTCTGCGTGTTCTGAATATCTTCAGAGGCTGCGAGCAGCTTCGATTCTTTTTGTTTTGTTAGAGCAGAACTGTGCGATGTCGAAATGCCCAGTTTGCTCAGCCTTTTAAAAACTTCCTTCTTCGCCCCGCCGTGCATTAGGACACTATCAACACAGTATGCAAAGGCTGACAGGCGCGGTTCCCTTCCTCTCAAAGCTATCGCGGCAGCAGCACAAGTGGAATGGGGAGACCGTTTGGTGATTTTAGAAAATATAGAAAACATGAATGGGGACAAACGCTCAAGATCCGACAGCAAATTTGCAAATGTAAATGCCTTTAAATCGGCCGCGGATGACCGCCACAGCATGAAGCCCTTGTATGGGTTACAAAGTAGTTTGCTCTCATCCTCTATGACTTTAAGGACATTTTCCTTGAGTCGTCCAAAAAGTTCTTTATGTCGGACAATCAGATTGGCAGCCGTTCTCCAATTCTCCTTTGTGATGTTTTCCACAATCCCTGCTATGTTGGCTTGGCATTCCATCTTGTCACCCTTTGGATTAGAAGGGTAGTGAATAATAACCTGAAAGACATATCAAAGGGTTTATTAGTAATTGACAATTTATGTAGCAAAGCACAGTGATATGTTATGTTGTTTACATCGTTATTTCTAGTTTTAGAATTGTTATGTTTGGTTGGGATACTTGCAACTACTTTCCCTGGGGTCCAATCTGACATTTATTACTGACCATCCCACACTTCTACATGTATTTAGGATCAACTTTAAGCGGACACTACATTAAATTCCCATGAACAATATCATATTTATAGTTACATTCTTCTTGAATCTCTAACCCTCCCATAGTACTTAATACTTAATAGCCTTAGCTCCATAAACCGGGAATATATCTAATATACTGGCTACACACATCGAGCAGATATGTGCTCGATGTGTTTATATATAAAGCAGTATCAGATCTACATCACAAGATCTACAGACTCACCTCCGTCAGACTTCGCCTGACCGGCATCTCAGCAGTTGGCCTCGACAATTTAGGAGTTGGTGTTTCGGTACAAAGTTTTTTGTTAACATAAATTGTGGTCTCTGAAGGTGAGCGCTCCCTGGCCCGTTTCTCTCCACTGACGGGAGAGATGCTGTGAACTCCGGATATCGCGAGACTAACTTCCTCGCCAGGTACCCGTTCCTCTAAGGAGGAAGATGGTGTTTCTGGCACACTTTCTTTCTCTGCTTCATGCCATTTTTTAAAAACGGCAAAATCCTCTTCTATTCTTACAACCAAGCGAAAGCACGATCTACAAATTCGACCCGATCTTGAGTTGTCATTAGACAATGTTAACCCCAATGCCATTAGTCGTTCGTTAACACTTTTCTCGTTTGGTACCCTCCTTAAAGGAAATATCTTTTTTGTGTTCGAAAGAGTGCCTTTGATGCGCAAATTTCCCTTACAAAGACGGCAAAAGTCTTCTACAGACATGATTGATAACAGTGTTAGCTCAGGCGCTCTCCTAGTACGTCATATGGTAAGGGGATGGGATAGGAGGTGATTGACAGGTGGTACATCCAATCACCTACCAGTATTTTTTAAAAGGGCCGGTGTTACACCGAATTCTGCGACCCGTCGAAATATGTGACCCCAGAGGGCGCTGTTGCACATTTTCTGCAACATGCACGAGTTTGAAGCTAGACTCGGAATGGGTACATTCGTTTTGTGACACCGGGCAATACTTTCTTTCTTGAAAGCGTCTTACTTAGCGTCTTATGGGGGAAAGAAGCAAAGGTGATTGACCGTACTAAACACCTTATCCATACTATGGGTCTGTGAAATGCTAATGAAATCAAATGTATTTATTAAGCACATTTAATACGGTGTGCATTTATTTATTTATGTTTTTGTTATAATGCCCACCGTTTTTATTTGTATGCCCACCGTTATTTATTTTTTTTACTGCCGTTTATGAAATAAATATGAACTAATGCCACAATTATTCATGTCTGCGATCATCACAGAGTCCACAAGCAACGCAGGTCGCAATCAACGATGCCACAATCAATCTAGCGCACCGTCGAATTCTGCGCCCACACTGTAAATGCAGGGAAAATTAGGCAAACCCCAACCAAATGTTTTCAGGTCATTTGTCGTCCTCATATCTGTATGTACACACACTTATTAATGTCTGCGATCATCACAGAGTCCACAAGCAGCAGGTCGCAATCCACGATGGGTCACAATTCATGACAGCAGACCGTCGAAATCTGCGACCACACTGTAAATGCGGGGGAAATGAGTTAAACCCCAACCAAATGTTTTCAGGTCATTTGTCGTCCTCATATCTGCATTTACGTTGTGGTGGTTAACTTTCTGATAACGGTTGTCAATCTGTTTATATGTCACGGAATTCAAATTGGATCCAATCAGACACATCCAACGTCATACTTGTTTACATGATGAAGCAGGTAGGTTAAGTGACCCATCGTGGATTGCGACCTGCTGCTTGTGGACTCTGTGATGATCGCAGACATTAATAATTGTGTGCACATACAGATATGAGGACGACAAATGACCTGAAAACATTTGGTTGGGGTTTAACTCATTTTCCCCGCATTTACAGTGTGGTCGCAGATTTCGACGGTCTGCTGTCATGAATTGTGACCCATCGTGGGTTGCGACCTGTTGCTTGTGGACTCTGTGATGATCGCAGACATGAATAATTGTGTCCAAATACAGATATGAGGACGACAAATGACCTGAAAACATTTGGTTGGGGTTTGACTCATTTTCCCCGCATTTACATTGTGGTCGCTCGCAGATTTCGACGGTCTGCTGTCATGAATTGTGACCCATCGGGGATTGCGACCTGCTGCTTGTGGACTCTGTGATGATCAGACATGAATAAATGTGTGTACATACAGATATGAGGACGACAAATGACCTGAAAACATTTGGCTGGGGTTTGCCTCATTTTCCCTGCATTTACAATGTGGGCGCAGAATTCGACGGTGCGCTAGATTGATTGTCTGTGATGATCGCAGACATAAATAATTGTGGCATTAGTTCATATTTATTTCATAAACGGCAGTAAAAAATAATAACGGTGGGCATGCAAATAAAAACGGTGGACATAACAAAAACATAAATAAATAATTCCACACCGTATTAAATGTGCTTAATAAATACATTTGATTTCATTAGCATTTCACAGACCCATAGTATGGATAAGGTGTTTAGTTCGATCAATCACCGTTGCTTCTTTCCCCATAAGACGCTACAGTCACAAAGTATTGCCCGGTGTCACAAAACGAATGTACCCATTCCGAGTCTAGCTTCAAACTCGTGCATGTTGAAGAAAATGTGCAACAGCGCCCTCTGGGGTCACATGTTTCGACGGGTCGCAGAATTCGGCCTTTTTCCAAACAGTGGCCAGTCTGCCCAGACGGTTCTGTCACAAACCAGAGCCGTTTCATCTCTTCAGTTGAAGACAGCAGCCTGGGACAATATCCGTATATTTTATTATGATTTTTTTTTTTATTTAACATCAAAAAAGGCATATGAAACTACTGTATCTGTACAAATAAACGAATTTACATTTCTCAGAAAGAAAATAACGTCACACAGCAAAGGTATCAGCTGGACACGCCAACAGCTTCTCGGATTCTTTTACAGATTCCTAAAATAAGAAGAAGAAAAAAGGGATGTTAACATTGTAAAGTCATGCGTTGTACTTCTATGAAATATTTGCCAAATGTATTAATCTTTAGTCTTATTGGAACTAAAGCTATATTTTATTTTCTTACCTGTTTGAGCATAAAACCAAAGGATAGATAAAAATGGTACCATTGGTAACATAACTTATTCAAAACCGTAAAGGCCAGCAGAATGTCCATCTGATGACAGTTTGTAAAAAATAAAGTTTGTAGATACTACAAACTGTAATTATAAGAAATGCGTGTTAAAAAATTAATTACTCAGTTTACTACTAGTAAACTGACAATACATTTATTTTTAGAAATACACATTTGCAGTGAATTGTGATAAATAATGTTCCTGCAACATTTTTCCTATGCCAATAGGTTGCCAAACACAAATTACCACATAACTGGTGGACATATTTACCATATTGAAAATTTTTATTCTGAATTTCTGTGTCTTTGAATAAATCAACATCTTAGACAAACATTTAAATCAACAGAAATACTTTTTGTGTCACTGTTTTTGCTCAGCAAGACCCAATCCAAACTCTGAAAGTAGTAATAGTATGGGATCTCAGTGATGTCCTACTGTAATCCACGAGGTCCGCTCTCACCTTCCACTTGTCCACCGCTGCTGCGATGCCTAGTTCTGTGGAGGCGATGGCATCCCTGCCAGACTGCACCCGCTTGGCCAGAGCGGCGTTCTCTGCCTGGATCTTCTTAATCTCCTTCTGCAGGTGGGCCTCATATTTCAGGTAGTAGGGCATCACAAAGTCACACAGGTCCTCCTCCGGTACTCCACTGGGTCGCCTAGGACATCATGATCCAGGACATTTCATGACAACAATGCAAGGACATCAATTTTTTGTGTTGTCATTATATTTAGGTCAGTTGAACGGGTCTACTACAGCATACAATTCAAACAGGGTACATCGACAGGAGGGATAATGTTAACGACTAACCATGCAGGTTCTTTGTTGTCTTTCTCAGCTCTCTCCAACTTGTCTAGTTCATCTAGTTTGCATTTGAGCTCTCCCTCCTCCATCAGTTTAGTGATGTCCTCCTGGAAACCAAAGCCATGACTTGTATTTAAGGGACCCTGTTTTACCAGGTGTGAGCTTGATTAACAATCACAAGCAGTTGAAAATCGGCCTTTTCCTGTGCATGCTGGATAGATCAATCTTCTAGCCTAACAAGTGGACTGTAGCAAATGTTGCTGATCTATACATCATACACATAGGTGGACACTCCTACTTGTGATGACACAGAAAAGGGCCGAAAAAAAATATTGGTCCTTTAAAGAAAACAATATGGATGCCAGGCATTAGGTACACAAGCGTACGCATTGCAAAGCACATAAACATCACGTCCTGCCCACCTGGATAGTCCTCTGCAGGTCCGACACGAACTGCTTGTGAATGTCCTCCATCACTTGGGGGTTCCTCTTGTAGAACGGGTGGAATGTTTTGGCGAACCTCTGGAAACTTATCAGACAGACAACGATGTTAGATCATTGGAAAAATGTCTTAACACATCATTGACTAGCTTTATATACCGAAGACTCACATACCTAGCGTCGTCTATGTACTTATTGAGGCTTCTCTCCATGACTTTGTTGAATAGCTTCAGTCTGCCAGCCGGCGGCTCCCCGCCCTCACTGTGCCGCGACGACGTAGACACCGGTTGCTCTTTAGTCATACAGGTCAGGTCCATCGCCGATGAGTCAATGTTGGTCGCGATGATAGGTTTTGTCTCCGTGTTCTTCTCCATTCTTCAACTGGAAGACGCTAGCTCTGCCCTATTGTTATTATTTCACAGTGCCCGCCACTTCTACGGAACGCCGTCGCGGCCAAAAAGTGCGAGCGTCTCAGAGCGCAGTTACTTCACGCAGACGCAGAATCGACGTCGGAGTGACTAGTGTGTTCAGCTGTCTTTTCATTCAACCCGCCTGTCACTGCCCGGCTGCAAGCATGGCACTGATCACAGGGCTTTTTGCGTTTTTCTGGCATTTACCCCAAATTTATAAATGGATATTAAAGCCATATTACAGCTTGTCAGTTCTTATGACTGTGGCATTCTTGATTATTCGCAAGGCTCCTGGCATATGCGAACACTTGGCGACGGACCGGGAGGACGGAAACTCCTGCGACTTTGACTGGGTAAGACCAAATTATTTAGAACCTTTGTATCAGTAACTTTAAATTGAGTTTTGATTGCAAAAGGACCACATATATAGGCTGTATAATATTTATTTCATATATAAAAAAACCCTGTACGATGAGGCCAATCCCGATTACACTTTTTATCATAAAAAAAAGTACGGAGTAGGCTACTTTTTTGACCGCAACATTTAGCTAAGGCCTGATTATTCTGATACATTCAGATAAAAGTTTTATGGTAGGACGGTTATACTGATTAAATTACTTTATTTACTACTACTCAATACTTAATCAATAGGCTCCTGAAAAACATAATCCATTATGAATGATGACGTCCATCCCTATGTTGACTTACAGAGAGAAGTAGAGATTCTCATGTTCCTCAGTGCCGTTGTGATGATGAAGAACAGGAGGGCTAGTAAGTACTCGCACACGCACACACACACACACACACACACACACACACACACACACACACACACACACTGTAGACACATTGTAAACATTGCATTTGCCACCACACAGACAAAGAAAGGAGTGTTTACCATAAACTTTGGTTTCCTTTGTTTTGTAAACATTGTTATCAGTACCTATACCGACCCCCATACACATCTATCTTCTAACTACTGTTTTCTTATTTTGTCTTCCTCTCTCTGATAGTCACTTTGGAGCAGCACGTTGGCAATCTCTTCTTGTTCAGCAAGGTCGCCAATGTTATCCTCTTCTTCCGACTGGACATTCGCTTGGGCCTACTCTATCTGGTCCTGTGTCTTGGTCAGTAGCCCTTGTCGAGAGTGATCTGAACCACCAGATATCTTTCAGCAGAGTTGTAAGAACGGTTACAGCTCACAGTAAATGTTAAACTGAGCATACAGTGTTGGTGTCAACAAGCTTTTAAAAGTCTGCAGTGACCAACTGCTGTCTTCTACAAATTGTCAGGGTGGTTTTGAAGTCTTGAATTGAAGTAGATTTTGGTTGGATATCCCTTAGTAACGCTAATGCTACGGCCACGCCAAACGCATTACTCGCGTTGGATAACGCGTGTAACGTGCCTAACTTGACGCTTACAGTTTCACAGAGGCAGGCTCACCTTAGCCCTCCAATCAGTGAGGAAAAGGGTGAAAAGCTGACATTACCGCCTGGTTCTTTGTGTTGTGAATCGTCCCATTCGTGAAGCATTTCGCTGTGTGTAGATATATATATTATATTACAAGTCCTATCTTTCTTATGCTCTTTTTCAGCGTTTGTCATGACCTGTAAACCACCGCTCTACATGGGCCCAGAGTACATCAAGTACTTCAGTGACAAAACCATAGACGTAAGTGGCCGTATTTGTCTTAAGTTTAAGGAAAAGTTTTCTAAAGTTAAATAAAAAATGAATGAAATCTGTTCTGTAATATTTATATCATATAGTGTGTATAATATATAGTATTATCTTAAATGTTTTGATCAGGACGAGTTGCAGAAGGACACACGCGTCACCTGGATCGTTGAGTTCTACGCCAACTGGTCCCCAGAGTGCCAGTCCTTCGCCTCCATGTTTGCTGACCTCTCACTCAAGTAAGAGACCTTCTTCTCTCCTCTCCCTAATAGATTACCGATCACAAGCACCCTTTTCGTTTACTTAGTGACTATTTAATTGCTAACTAAACTTGTTAATGTTTGATTTGCAATGACATGATTTCCTTAAGGCATCTCCAATATGTTTGATTGACCTAACACATTAATAGAGGAACGACTGGGCTGGATCACATGGATATTCTAACAATATGGTTGTACACCCGACCTTCGCCTTTCCCCTGCAGGTACAACTGCAAAGGTCTCAAGTTTGGGAAGCTCGACATCGGACGGTACGGAGAGGTGGCTGAGAGGTGAGTCATCCAGCGTGTTCTCTAGAGCAGGGAAATGGCAGTATCTTAATGATCAGTAGACCATTGATAACAAGCCATATAATATATATGGCCCTATTGTATGGTATTTGTTCCACCAACACAGGTTCAGGGTCAGCACCTCTGCCCTCACCAAACAACTCCCCACATTGGTGCTCTTCCAAGGAGGTGTCGAGATCATGAGACGACCAATGGTGGACAAGAAAGGCAGAGCTGTGTCCTGGACCTTCAATGAGGTGTGTGTGTGTGTGTGTGTGTGTGTGTGTGTGTGTGTGTGTGTGTGTGTGTGTGTGTGTGTGTGTGTGTGTGTGTGTGTGTGTGTGTGTCCCTCCCAACTTTGTAATGTAACTTTTTTTAAACAAATTATACCACCAGGTTTGAGTTTGATTAGCCATTACAAGCAGTTTTGAAAATCTGCCTCATCTGACATCATAGGTGGGTGTGTCCACCTTGATGTATGCCACCTTAAATGATTGACATGACAATGACATTTAATGACGTAAAACGGTGTCGGTGACCCTCTCCCAGGAGAACATCATCCGAGAGTTCAACCTAAATGAGCTGTTCCAGAAATCAAAGAAGCAGAAGAAAGCAGGAGCAGAAGAGGAAGTGGTGCCGGTGCAGCCCGCGGCTGTGGATCCAGACCTGCCCATCGAGAGCAAGAAAGACCAATGAGCCAGGGAGACCTGGACCCAGGACATGGGACTCGGTACACTATTAACATCACTTCAGGTGCTCATACGGCCTGGATGACTTCTTGTTGAGATTTGACGTAAAAACAAAGCAGTACTGGTCTGAGTGACATCCACATGAGAAACAGAAAGATTGTACAGTCTGCAATCGTGCAGAAATCCTTGTTTTTTATATTACACCCACCTGTGTCTCTACTGCGGCTGGGTCAGTTTTGTTGCCTTTTACCTACCGTATAAAGTAAACCTTTAAATATTGTTGTGCCTTTTTATATGACATGTAATCACCAAAGAGAGCAATGTTTGTAAAGTAAAGTTTGATTGAACAGGAAAAGTACTTCACGCATGTGCACACACACACTTATTCTGAGAACACTTTAAAAACTCTTTAATAAGGCCATATTGGAAATGTCTTTTACATATTCATTAGATATTTGTGGAACACGTTTCATTCTTCGCAGCCCGACAATAGCAGGTTTTTTTTTTCTTCTCACTTACACATGAACGTCTATCCAGTCACAGATTGAAATAGTTCAGAGGCTATCAATATTGTTGCCTTCTCAGGTCCTGTTTGTGCCATTAATGCTCTGAATGACGATGACTCCATTTATTAATACGCACGGATTGGTTCAGCACGGCAAACAAATAAAAACCCAACCCTCATGCACACCAAAGATGGCTTCTGGGGATATGGGGGGGGGGAGGAGGGAGGAGGGGGAGGGAAAAACACTGAAGAAAGTAATCTAGGATGGCCTATACCTGCCTCCGTCGTCCCCACACCAAAGCTGAAAGGCATGCAACATTTAAGCCAAGCGAAGACGTTCTTATCTAAACATTTCTCCTTTGCGCAAAAAAAAAGCTTTTCAGATCCCCTGAATCCTGACTTACAGATACTCGACAGACTTCCATCCTGACCAATGTTTTTTTTTTTTATACATTTTCACAGGCAAAAATGTGAACTGTACCTTTTTGAAAATAAAGTATATATATATTTTTAAATATCCAAATTGAAACATACCAAAAAATACTTGACAGAACAGAAGTTATAAAAAAAGAAAGAAAATCATATAAAAGAATGCGCTTGCATCGTTATAAATTGTGTAGAGGTGAGAAAAACAAACACACTTAATGCTCACGTCCCTATTTCACACCCCTAAACCTCCATTGATCAATGATAAACCGTCTTAGTTGATGGTTCCAAACCCAGACCAGGCGAACCTGCTCTGGGTTAGAAAAATAAAGATATGGCCAAATAATTGCAAACCAAAGTCTGGCGACAAGTAGCAGCTGGTTTTGAACTTAACAGAACTACTTTCTTTCTGTCTAATTAAATAAATAAGCCCCTGCTCCCACTGCCCCATTTGGCTGAGTTACTTTTACCATCTTGCCTGACAGATAATGCCGTTATACCCCCGCAAGAATAAAAAACCTCAACCTAAACCCAGAAACACCAAAGAAATGACAGTATTTTAAAGCTCAAAACATAATTTGCATAATGTGTTCAGCATAAATGTTACAAGCCTACATTCCACAAATATATTTGTGCTGCAGTGACTCAAATTCTTTGTGGCTTTTGAAACGTCACTCCATTGTTTTTGCCACTGCGACGGTCGGCCAAGGGTTCGAGGGATGTTACTTGGATACAGATCATATCGAAGCAAGCTCTTGAGTGGCTGATGCAGCCATCAAGTTTAGCAGGCAACACAATATAACTCATTTCAGGAATAATTAAACACCATTAAAAATAATCATTTTTTTCAATACCTGACCATTTGACCCAAGAATTGTAACCCCATTTATACAGCTATAAAACAATGGGTTTAAAAAAATGTACAAAACTAAAATTATACTTTGTTTTGAGGGATATAGATCATAGGACAATTTGAAAAGGTAGACATTGACTGCATCCTCTTTAGTCGTTCTGAGCTTGGATTGGCGTGTGTGTGGTCCAATCAGACCACGGAAGAGGAAGTCAGTGGAAGTCTTGTTGGGGATTCGTGGTCCCGTCTTTCCTCTTCAAGTCCCATTTCAAATGGATAAAGGGATAAAGGGATATTTTTTTTAAATCAGGGGGAGGGACAACTATTGCAACTCTCCGTGTGCATAAGGGAGCAAATGACCGAGAAGCTCCTCAGGTTGTACCGAGTGCGGTCCACGCTCATCGTTCAGTGGCGCCGGCTCTACGGCTCGCCAAGGGGGCGAACGCAAATCAAGTTCGACGTGCGTTCAACACAAAAACGTTCTCTTCCTCTTCCATTTGAGCTGCATGTTTTTTTTTCCCGCCAGTATCAAACGATGGCAGAGAAGAAAGGCGAGCAGTATTACAAATTTAAGAAACAAAGTACCAGCCTAGTAGGTCCCTGCCAAACAGGACACACAGAGAGTCTGTTGAAAGAGGTGGAAGTGGGTCACCCCCGAAGGAACGGTAGAAGAAGAGTCATCCGTCGGACGTCGTGTCCTCCCTGGTGAAGGAACGTCTATCGCTCAAACCGATATCTCATAGGTGGTTCCTCCGACGCCCGTGACCTTCTTCACCCCGCCCCCTGGTTTGGATATTGCGTGATTGGACGAGCCCGGGCGAGAGGTGGATCTGATTGGGTAGCAGAAAAGAGGGAGGGGAATGGAGTAGGGGGGGGAGGGGTTGAGGAGGTGGACATTGGACAAAGGATGGATGACGGTGAGTGATTCAACTTCAGCAAAAAAACAACGAATTGCTTTGCATACATTAATTGGCAATGATCATCGAATGTAGGATGATTACTATAAGTATGTGAGAAAAAGTAAGGAAGCGCCAGCAGGGGTAGGAATATACAGATCATGCTGGAGGAGCGAAGCTTCTTAGAATTCTAGAAACCGTTTTTGTATAGTTTAAGCCATGAATCAAAAAAGGCATCTTGTCATCGACCTGCTCCGAGATGGTCGGACCAGGTCGATGTTGACAAGATGCCTTTTTTTAATTCATGGCTTATATAAGAGGCCTTTTTTGACCATCTCGGACCAGGTCTGACACTTTGTTGTAATAGACTCCCTATTGCCAAAAGGTGCCATGCTCATTACAGCTCAATGAATCATGAATCTTGATTAAAGACTTGGATCTATAGAATCAAACTAACTATAGAATCAACTTACAGCAGCAGAGGTTGCAGCACTAAACGGGACAGGACGGGGAAGGGGGGATGGAGGGAAGCTTTAAATACTGAGATCATGCTACTCATGCAACCAACCCATGCACTGAAACACTTCTTAGACGCACTTCTTAGTGTGCGGTAGGTACGCAGACACATTACTAAAACACCCAGACTTTGAGCAGGCAGAGAAGGAGGAAGACTCACACAGATCTGGGAGGAGGAAGAGGGTGGACACAAACCAAGAAGGAAGAAAAGGAGGTGAAGGATTAGGAGGAAGAGCAGCAGGCGGACCAGTCTGGCGGCGGAGCTCTACTCACTGCGGGGCCCTCGGGCCTCCTCCCGGCACCCCGGGGCCCGCCGGCCGGCCCTTCGGCTGCCCCGCCCCCGCCGCCTCGGCCCCGTACGACTGCGACTTGCCGAGGGATGGGCCGCGGGGCGGGGGGGACACCGGCGGCTCCAGCGAGCGGGCCCTGGGCGAGGAGGAGGAGGGGGGCGACGAGGGGAAGAAGCTGGGGGGGGAGGCGCGGGGGGACCAGGGGGCGGAGTCCTTGCTGTGCTGCAGGAGTTGGTGGGTCTCAGGGGGCCCGGAGGAGGGAGGGGTCGGGCTCACGGCCCGCAGGTAGGCCCTGTGGGGGGAGGAGAAAGAGGCGGAGCCCTGGAACAGCTGCCCCTCCCTCTGCTGGGCGATCTGAGCGGAGAGGAAGGGCGACGTGTAGCCCTGCAGCGGGCCCCCGGCCCCCCCCATGGGGGGGGGCGAGACCGCGGCGCCGGCCGCCGCGTGGAAGCCGCAGTGGGGGGGGGGCTTCGGCGGCGACAGCTCGTGGGCCGCGGACTCGAACTCCGGGCTCTCGGAGGGCGTCGGCAGGCTGTCGTAGGACAGGCTGCCGTTGCGGGGCGTCTGATTGGCCAGGCTCTTGTAGCTGGTGTCCGTGGTGCCCTCCGATTGGAGCGTGGGGAGGGCGGAGTGCGGCGTGTGCGCCGTGCGCACGCTGGAGGCGTACGAGCCGCCGGCCGACAGCACCAGGGACGACGGGTACGAGGTGTAGGAGCGGCCCGCCAGGGAGTACCCCGACACGCCGCCCGCCGCCACCCCCCCGACGTGCACCCCCACCACAGGGCCTCCGGGGCCCTCGCCCCTTTCCCCTCCTCCTCCTCCTCCTCTGCGTGGCCCCGCCCCCCTCCCCGGCGCCGCGGCGCCGTCCAGGCTGCTGGGCTCAGAGCGGTAGCCGGGCTGGCGGCTGGACTGGAGGATGGAGGGAGAGGGCGTGTCCAGACTCTCGCCGCGCATCATCATCATCATCTGTGGAGGAGGAGGAGGCAGAGAGAGAGGGAGCAAGAGAGAGAGAGAGAGAGAGAGAGCAAGAGAGAGCGTGCGAAAGAGCGAGAGCGAGAACAAGAGAGAGAGAGAGAGCAAGAGAGAGAGAGCAAGAGAGAGAGATCGAGAGAGAGAGCAAGAGAGAGCGTGCGAAAGAGCGAGAGCGAGAACAAGAGAGAGCAAGAGAGAGAGAGAGCAAGAGAGAGAGAGAGAGAGAGAGAGAGAGAGAGAGCCAGAGAGAGAGAGAGAGAGAGAGCCAGAGAGAGAGAGAGAGACAGAGAGGGAGCGAGAGAGCGAGAGAGAGCAAGAGAGAGCAAGAGAGAGCAAGAGATAGCGAGAGATAGTGAGAGAGAGGGCGAGAGAGAGAGCAAGAGAGAGCAAGAGAGAGCAAGAGAGAGCAAGAGATAGCGAGAGATAGCGAGAGATAGTGAGAGAGAGGGCGAGAGAGAGAGCAAGAGAGAGAGCGAGAGAGTGAGAGTGAGAGAGAGGGAGCACGAGAGAGAGCAAGAGATTGAGAGAAAGAGAGAGTGAGAGCAAGAGAGAGCGAGAGAGAGAGGGGGGGGGGCGGTGAACACCATGACAATGAGAAAAAATAAAAAGGGAATACAAACACAAAACACAGAGATGCAATGTTACCTCGAGGCCAGATAACATAGCCGGGAGAAGTCAAGCAAACAACAGAGGAAAGGTAAAAAAATAAATAAAAGAATTTGGCTTCATAGACAATGGAACAGACGAGGTGGTAGAGAGACAGCGGAGGGGGGACTGGACGCTGGGCGAGTGTGGTACTCCGTCATCACACCAGGGGACCAAGAACCAACCAACCGGACCACCCAGGGCAAGCACTAGATACTGTGGACCATGTCTTGACACACATGTACCCACAGGATGTAGATAAGGACGACACGGATATAATCTAGAACGCATTCCAGTCAACGCCGTCTCGGGGGTAAGGATAGGCCCACAGACACACACACTGAGAGGGAAAAGAGAGACAGTCCGATGGTGACACACACACACACACACACACACACACAGATGACACTAGCTTAGACTTACTGATAGACTGATGGCCACTGAACGATCAATACAAAGTTTTAAAACAAACAAACAAACACAGAAACAGAACAGGGGTATTGCATTAACCATAAATTATCTTAGATATGGACGGCATAACTCAAGCCCACGTTTCTGTGGGCCAGAATTGGCGAGGTGGTCTCCAAACCACGATGAGCCCAGTGTTGGAGCACTGCTGCTATTTTAACAGCTATCAAGATTAATACATAATTATTATAGAGCTATGGGAAAGAAGAAACACAGACTTCACTGTGCAAACAAGTAAGTCCCTCACATGTAGCATAAATGCAGCAAATCAGAAGCAGCGATAAATAAAAAGACAGCAAAGTCAGATACATACAATAAACAATAGCTATGGATTAGGAGCACGAAATAAGCATAATATCATCATTACCAATTTTATTTTCAATACTTTAGTATGCTCTTTTAAATGGTGTGGTGTGAAACACAGCATAAAACATTACAGGTTAATTATAGCAATTTGCGCAATGACTCCCATCATGCACCGGGGCATGGTTACCAGGAAGACAGGAAGATGACTCTACGATTGTATGTGTAATCAGATGACAGTGTTTGTGTGTGTGTATGTATGCGTGTGTGTGTGTGTGTGTGTATCTACCTTGTTGGGGTGTGCATGTGCAGTGTGGTTCTTTGAAGGGCTGTTGAAGGCCGGCCGGTACTTGTACATCGACGGAGTGGGAGGAGCCACAGTCAGCAGGCTGCTCTCTGTCCGAGGGGAGGGGACGGGGAACGGGTGAAGCATGCGTCAGAGCAGTCAAGTAGTCAGTGTAGTACAGATACACTGTTATAAAAAAACACTGTTGTGGGTCAACCCAAAAGGACTACAATGCTGCGCTTTGTGTGTGCCTTGAGGCCGCGAGAGAGGGAGGGGTGTTTACAAGGGAACTCCCTCGACAGCCTGGAGGCAGCGGCGTAAACCACAGAGCGACGTTAAGTACCCAACACACACACACACACACACACACACACACACACACACACACACACACACACACACACACACACACACACACACACACACACACACACACACACACACACACACACACACACACACTTTATGGTCCTCACTTGGTACTAAGGTCAGCTATTGGGTGGTCCTAAACTGCCACTTAACTCTGGTTAGTGTTTAACAGCACTGGCCCCGGCGGTGGATGTCGTGTGATGCACCGTGCCCCTTCCTGCCGGCCCTTACCTTCAGTGTCGGCGCGGGGAAGGCCGGGGTACCGCAGCTCCGGCTTTGGAGGGGGCGGCGGCTCAACGTCCGCCGACTGACTCTCCAGCTGCTCCAGACTGCTCTTGGACTGATGCACGGACACACAGACTTATATTATATAAAGTATTTGTTGACTGGTTTTCCTTCCGATAGGGAAATAAAAATACAACTTAATCCGAGGGATCCTTACCCGGTTACTGTGCCGGTCGTTCTGGAGGCCGTTGTCCAGAACCTTGGCCTCCAGCTGGGCCTCGGTGAGGGCCGGCCTCAGGAAGGGAGGCTGCACTTCTGCCTTCTGGGGGCCCCGCAACCGGCCCACGTACCTGACCCAGCACACGCAGATAGCATTAGACGGAAAAACTCAGCGCTGTACAGATCTCACACACATCAGACCACCATGCAACACACGGTCAGAGTCCTAGGCGTGTAATGAGAAGGACCCCAGAGGGATGGGTAGGGGGACAGAGAGGCGGGCGGGTTGAGGCAGCACACTGACCTGGGAGCCTGCGAGCTGCACAGCATGTGGGAGATGTTCTTCACGCAGCCGTTGGTGAAGGGGTTCACACCTCCACGGAACTTCCCCGTCACCTGGGCGGAGCGAAGAGGAGTCCTTTAATGTAGCGCGTCCCGCGTTTCATTCATCCCCCTCCCCCTACGGTAATCCTGAACTTATAATGATCTCAGAGAGACATTCAAAAGTGATGGTCATTTTTTGCATACTTGATCAAATTTCATTCATGGGACTGCATTTAGGGTAAGGTTGATGAATGAATTTCTAGTCATGCCCAAGCTCACTGAATTAACTTATAACCAATACTAAACTTCCATACTCATTATATGACATGAACATATATTACGATAAAAAGTGTAATGTCATGGATTTCATAACAGTCAGAGGAGTGAAACATAAAGTCCTCACTAACGTCACAGTGCTATTTTGGCTTGAGATTGAAAGAGGGCTGATGTGACGCATACAGACAGCAGCCCAGCCTACCTGTTCGTTTGTGGTCCTCCCACGGGCCACCAGCACCATATGAAACCCAGTGAGGCCAGCCACTGGTACGAAGAACAGCCCAGCCACACACATCACAGCCATACTGGGAGACACGGTCAAGGAGACCCAACAATGTGAACCGCGACAGCGGACAAACTGGGTATTGAGGGTTGTAGTGACGAGTCATTAAGCGGGCAAGTGGTTTCACCTCAGAGTCAATGCAATTAGCTCCACAAGAAGAGCCGCCGTTATGTGTGGCTGGTTCCTCCCTAATGAGTCAATCACCGTTATGTTACGCCTCTCGAAGAATACAACAGGAATCTAATCCAATTATGTAAACAAGTGGCTTAAGGAAGACTAATCTGAATTAATTGAAATGAAATGAAGGATAGAAAAATACGCGAGTCGAGAAAGTTTCCGCTTCGGGGAGGTTGGTAACCCGATCCCCGGCAGACAAAAGACGGGTGCCGTTTCAAACCCCCAGGGGTTTAACCTTGTGAAACCAGACTCCGACCGCAGGGGAACCCGAGCGCCCTTCCCTGTAGCCGGCGCTACAGGGAAGGGCATCGCCCCTGCTCAAACAGGTAGCCATCGCCCCCTGTGTGTGGCTGGGGCCCGGCTACGGGAGGAGGAGGAGGAGGAGGAGGATACGTGACGGCGGCGTGCGCGGTGTCCAGCTGCTCGCGGTGGTGCAGGACGAACACCAGGCCGAAGCCGAACACGTTGACGATGTGGGTGGTCAACGACAGCAGGAAGAGGAAGAAGTAGCGGTAGTTCCTGCGGCCGATGCAGTTGTTCACCCAGGGGCAGTGGTGGTCAAAGTCCTGCCGGTGGACAGAGGAGTGTCAGTCAGGGGGGGGGGGGTAAAGAGAGGGGGGGGGGTGAAGGTTTGGCAGGATGTGTATCTGTGCGTGTGTGTGTGTGTGTGTGTGTACCTCCACGCAGTTGTCACAGACGGAGCAGTGGGAGCAGCGCGGGGGCCGGTAGAAGCGGCAGGTGGAGCACCACTTCATGCGCACCTGGATGCCCCTGATCTCCACCGTCTTGTAGAGCGGCGCGCGGAAGTCGTCCTCCTTGTCCTCGTCTTCCTCCGCTGTGGAGTCACACGGAGTTACGCTCCAGCGCCGCGGCGGTTCGATGCAGCGTTTCATTTCAGTTGTGCGCGTGTGTGCACGTGGCGTATATATTGGTGGGAGCATGTGTTAGTGTTGGTGTTGCGCTAGTGCGTAGGTCTGGCCCGCGTGCGTGTGTGGGTGTGTGTGTGTTAGTGCATGCGTGCGTGCGTGAGTACATACCTCTGGGGAAGACCCCAGGGTCCATGAACGTGGCCATGCAGAAGTTGGCCAGAGTGAAGAGGAAGACGACGGCGATATAGAAGGGGATCACAGCGGACAGGTAGTCCGACAGCCACGGGCACCTGGGGAGGACGACATGACCCAACTCAGCCCAAGGATCCACTGACTAAGCCACCATAAATCATCATTCAGCCAACTGACAAACGCTGTCATGTGTCAGCTAACAGGACGAGAAACCAACCACTGGACAAACCGGTTGGGTAAAAGGAGGGTTCGTTTACGTATATCTAGGCGAACAGCCAAGAGACAAGACATGAACATTTCACTGAACCTGTGTTAGAATCGTTGGTTTAATGATGTGTAAGAGGGTGTGTGTGTGTGAGAGACAGAGAGGGAGCAAGCGAGAGAGAGAGCGAGAGAGAGAGCGAGAGGGAGAGCGAGAGCATGAGCATGAGAGAGAGAGCGAGCGAGAGTGAGTGAGAGAGAGCAAGCAAGAGCATGAGAGAGTTAGAGAGAGAGCAAGAGAGAGGGCTCATGAGAGAGAGAGCGCAAGAGAGAGAGCGCAAGAGAGCGAGAAGTCAGTCAGTCCGTCAGTCACAGACAGAGAGCGCAAGAGCAAGAAAGAGGGAGAGACACTTACGTGAAACAGAAGAACAGCGTGGTGGATCCCACCAGGAACAGGGCGGCCGCCGACACGGGGACGTAGCGGCTGGGTCGGAAGGGGCGGGGCGGAGTGGAGGCCGGCCCACCGACCCCTCCTCCGACCCCCCCGCTGCTGAAGCCCGGCATCCCGAGGTCCGGTCACAAACTGATAAATGGGGGGGAGGCGGCGAGCAGGGAGGAGGCCGACCGCCTATCTACTGTGATGGCTTCTTCTCGATGGGTCACCGCGAGGACCGTGTCCAGGGGGCCATGGCGGAACCGGCCATGGGTGCAGATCGGAAGCTAAAGTAGGTCCACACGGGGGCTGTCGTGCAAAGCAGCGAACTGAGTGCTCACGGTGAGGGCTTCACCGGTATTTAGAAAAATATTTCCACACCGAAATGATCAGTCCACTTTCCTCCGAAGAATCACATATGCATTTATAATGTGTATTTTCTGTGCATTGCCATTAAACAAAAAAAGATGTGTGGGTCATTCATAAATAATTATATATGGCTTCCACTGATGACCTTTTTGGTGCAAACTATATTCAAAATATTCTGCCGCAATTCTTACTGTGGCACTTGTGAAACCAAAATAAAGGGGCGCAATAGCGTCAGCCCTTGCATGCACTCCACCCTTAAATATGCATCAGTCAGAGTCCAGATTGTCCCTCACGCAGAGCATTTGGAAATCAATGGCAAAAGTTAGCACATGGCCGGCCTCCAGTCTTAAAGCAGAAGCAAGCAGAGGGAGGCCGTGGTCAGAAGCCAGTTGAGGGAGGGAGACTGAATCAAGCCGAGGGAGCTCAGTGTAGTAGATGATAACTTCTGGGCTTGTGCAGAATGTACGGGGGCGTGGGGGGGTTTAGGCACTGAGGGGATGGCTGCGAGGATACCTTACAATGGCAAAGACCCACTGGTCTCAACTTTAACAGCGGAGGATGAAAAGAAGTTAAACAAAAAATATATATCTTTAAAAACAAAACCAACCAGAAATGTTAATAACGAAAAAATTATAAAAATGTCTGCTCAACCCTCGTTGCATTCAAAAATACAATTCTCTTCAGAGGGCTGGTCTCTGGTGGACCTTGGGATCGCGTGTCAATGCGCGACTGGAGTCAACTCAGTCCGAACAGCGCTGGCAGGAGCGTGGCCGGGGAATCACTGTAGACGGCCGGGTCTAGGTGCCGGGACCCATCCCATCTCCAAACTCTCTGCAGAGAAGCCTCCTTTCCCATCATACGATTTGGAAGAATAAATCTTGTGCTACAACATGGTCGGAAAGTCAAACATCCACATCCATCCAGCTTTTGCTCCGCCTTTAGTCGTCGGCTTGGTATTGTTTTATCTGTTGTTTTGAGTCAACAGACTATCTCATGGCCCTAGGAAGAAGAATATCACAATTGAGTAAATAGTACTGACTCAGTTAATATTAGAAGCAGCGCACATACAACCTGGAAATGTAGCAGTTATAAAGATTTGAAAATGCCATATCTACTGTGACACTGCATGTGTATTACAATATGCTTAAAACCTATGATAACATACATAGTAGAACACGAATGAGGATAACGCTTAAAAACCTGTGACCAAAACTAAAGGGGAGTCTTACATAAAATAGCAGTGGAGTAATGCTGTTGCTTACACAATTTTTTGACCATCCTTACCACATACACATAAAATGAGTAAAACCGCAGGACTCGAACGCCCAAATTAATGAAACCCTCGTCATGATCACAAGTGTTGCGTGGGGCACTACACTAGTACTTTTTAATTTCCTTCCTGCCTATCTAACGTGGACACACCTCTCTTTCAAACACTCACTGTAATTACAGAGCTGTAGCACAACAACAGGCCGACACTCAGTGGAGTGTGACCCACTCAGACGGTGTTGTTAATCATCCCATCAGCCTCACAATAAATCCCCTCCCGACGACAATGGATTGTAATCCTAAAACCTCCCAGTCAAGCAAATCTAGTAGTGTTCAATCAGAGAGCCGGTGTTCAGCCTGTTTTACATGACATTACATTTAACCTAATTTTCCCTACATAACATTCATATTAATGATGTGATCCACGGGAAAATGCGAGGCGTGTTAGGCAGCACCATGAGTGCAACACGGAAGACATATTAGATATCAATAAATAGAGCAGGTAACCCTGGTGTTAAGTTACAGGCCGGGGCAGTGAGAGAAGTGTGAGCTAGCGGGAGTGGTGGATGATTAACCTCCTCAGTCTGACAGGACACACATCCTAACTTTGAACACATGCTAACGTTCAGTTGCAGACTTAAACGCTGATCTGCTGTAGAGTTATTTAACGGATTGCTTTCATATAGCAAAGCTATTTTGCGACACTGTCTATTGCTTTCCCACAGGAGAGCCCGACAGCTAAAGCGGCTAACACTAAAGCAGCTATATTAAAGCAGCTAACATGAAAGCGGCTAGCGTTACCTGGATATCGTGGAACTTTTATCTCCTCTGACCCGTCATTCATCAAACTTGGCGACTTGTATATCCATTTGAGACGTGACGAATAAAAAAGGAACCGGCGAAACACCGCATGACATGCCAGATATTTTGGATGTAGTCGCTGCTTTCTGTCGGGGTGTGTTTAGTTTCGGTCCTCCTTGAACTAGCCGCTAACACGTTAGCTTCCTAGCGAGACATCGGAATCCCGGAAGTGGTCCCTTCTGTCTCAGGTGGGATGAGCAGCCAATCAGGGGTCGGGATTTGTGGCGCTTTCAAGCCATTCGGCATTAGTTTTTATCTGACAGGGTTTATGCATATCAAACTTGATAATCAACTCGATACTCGGTCATATACTCTGTATATATTTTTAGAATACGATATTATATTAGACATGAAGGCCAATTAACATTATCTTATTATATAAACCCAATTGATAAACATATACCTACAATTGACGTTCAACTACATACTTTTTTACTGATTGACATACATTTGTGACTGTTTATTTATGACTAAATCTTCAAACCAACCACACCTCGAAAATAATTAAATAAATCTATTTATAAAATACATAAACGTTTATTTATTTAACTCTCCCGACAGCCGCCAAAATATATAAGACCTGAGCAAATTATATTTAAAGGTCCCATGACATGAAAATCTCAATTTATGAGGTTTTCTAACATAAATATGAGTTCCCCTAGCCTGCCTATGGTCCCCCAGTGGCTAAAACTTGCGTTTGGTGTAAAACGAGCACTAGCTGTTCTGCTCGCCTTTGAAAAAACGGAGGCTCAAGCGCGCAGATTTGGAAATCTGTGCTCATGACGTCATGAGGAATCTCAGCTCCTCCCCTTACTCTGCCTGGCCCGCCCAGAGACGTTGGCCCGCCAATGAGACTCGACCGTGCGAGCGCCACATGTGTGTGTGTGTGTGTGTGTGTGTGTGTGTGTGTGTGTGTGTGTGTGTGAATACACACACTGTAACGCAAGTGTTTCTTGTCGGTTCTTTGACGTGTCTTGTATTTCCACAACGAGACTGTCGTGGGGGTTATCTGAGCCATGGTTGAGAAGGAATTGGGGGAAAGGAACTTTGGTTTGACTCGACATGCCGCCGGTTGCCGCGAGGCACCATCGCCCGGCAGCGGGCAGCCGGCTATGGCAAGCCGAGTGTGCCACAATTCGACTTCAATTAAACGCGTTCTGAAACGCCAGCACGCGTGCCCAGAACGCGTTTTGGTTTTCCAGAACGCGTTCCGGCGTTTCAGCGCGCGCGCCCAGAACGCGTTCTGGCATTTCAGCGCGCGCGCCAAGAACGCGTTCCGGCATTTCTGCGCGCGCGCTCAGAACGCATATTAGCATATTAACAGCACGCGTGCTGTTAATATGCTAATGCGCTCCTCCCCTCAATTTTCTCAGCCAATAGATTTGAGCCGTTTTCACCTAATCATATGAAGGACCACAGCCTCCTTAGCAAGTACAGCCGGCTCTGCTCTTTCTAGAGTGCATCTGTGTTGGCATTTGTACGTGGTGACCCCCTCCACATTGTCCCCTCTCAATGGAGACTGGTAGCATATGTCATTTAGTCCTCCTGTAATCCACCACAATTTCTCTTGGAGGTGTTCAGTTGCAGGTGTGATGACCCAGGCGGGTCTTTGACCCGGCCCCTGCTGTGTGTATGCCTGTGTTTCTCTCACTCCTAATCAGGAGATTGTCGGCAGGTGCTGGTTGGACCGGGACCGCAGTGTATAGAGCCTGCCCAGACAGGCTTCTCCCTCCTCCCGGCATTTGATTTCTGCTGTTTGTTTGTAACACATGGACTGATGTTCACTTAATAACAATATAGTAATAACATACTAACTAACTAATATAAATATATGATTAATATATTCCTCACCATGACCTGACGTGTAGACACTGTGAAAAAGAAATAGGAAAAAGGTGACCAAAACGTTTCACTAAATTAAAGGCTATGAGTGAGTTTGTAGGTGAGTTACAAATGTATCAAGAGTAGAGGCCAGTTTAATGTGAAAAGGGATGGTTAAATGGTAAATGTTGTGAATATTTTGGGGGCAATTTTGGCTGCAATATTTTCTACATTTATATAGGCTATACACCAACTATTTATGTAATGTGACAGGAGCGGGATGGAAGTCTTCCTAAAGGGCTTGGTCTGTTGGGTACCAATACCTACCAGTTTGTTACCAATAGTATCAGTTGTAGTAGTATCTATCTCCTCACCTCCCTATATTATATATATATAGTTTTTTCTATCTGTCTCATTCCAACTGATGAAGTGAATTATACCTCGTCTTATAGGCTACTACCACGTACAGGCTAAAACCTGCAACTGCATGTTAATACTTCAGACGGACTTATTTACTTCTAATGGAATTTTAACTCTAACTTCTGAACTCTTTTATTGTTTTTATTGTACTCAGAAGACGAATAAGCTGACTCATGTAATGCTGTAATAAATAAATGTAATAAACGATACGCTATAAATAAAAGTATTTTTTAATTATGTTATCATAGTTGCCACGGCACTTACCATACACAATGTTCGGTCAAGTAGCTTAGATAGTGTATAGTCAAAGTGTATGTACTTGTAGTGTTCACCACCTCCACATTAACCACCTAATTTGAAACATCTTAACATCTTTCGACTTTAAGAACGACACAACAGAAAAGATTCGCGAAAGAAGAGCTCTGGTCTCGACTGATGTTGTCTGTGTGTTTGCCCTAGCATATGATTAGGTGAAAACGGCTCAAATCTATTGGCTGAGAAAATTGAGGGGAGGAGCGCATTAGCATATTAACAGCACGCGTGCTGTTAATATGCTAATATGCGTTCTGAGCGCGCGCGCAGAAATGCCGGAACGCGTTCTTGGCGCGCGCGCTGAAATGCCAGAACGCGTTCTGGGCGCGCGCGCTGAAACGCCGGAACGCGTTCTGGAAAACCAAAACGCGTTCTGGGCACGCGTGCTGGCGTTTCAGAACGCGTTTAATTGAAGTCGAATTGTGGCACACTCGGCTTGCCATAGCCGGCAGCAGGCAGCGCGCTGTTCAGTCGACTTCGACTTCAGGTTGATGTGAAAGTGGAAGAACCAGAGATGTCGCAGAACCCGACAAAGTCGTTTGTGATTCATAATATCGTCTGGAGGCGCACACAATATGTTATATGATATAGATATCTATGTATTATATGATATTATTTAGATATAGAGCTCCAGGACTGTAACGCAAGTGTTGTACACTTCCTTGTTATTTGGATAACCGTTCTGCTGTTGGTGTGATGGCGCATCACGTCGGACTCTCGTCTCTGGTATTTCTACAACGAGACTCATATTGGGGGTTATCTCAGCCAAGGCTGAGAATGAATTGGGGGGAAGGAACTTTGCCTTTGACTCCCTCAAGACCATGAACCACGACAAGGAGGAGAAAGGGATCTTTGCCGGGCAGCGCTTATGCACCTCCGCCTCCGGCGGTGGTCCCTCAGCGGGGCTCAAGCGGGAGACATTCGCCGCCAACAATCCCTTTCTCCTCCATGTCGTGGTTCATGTTCTTGAGGGAGTCAAAGCCAAAGTTCCTTCCCCCCAATTCATTCTCAACCATGGCTGAGATAACCCCCAATACGAGTCTCGTTGTAGAAATACCAGAGACGAGAGTCCAATTGTGTGGCCTGACTAATAAAAAGGAGAATTATAGCAAAAATCCATCTCAATCTTTCCTAGTTTTAGAAATGTACGGGCTTGTACAGGATATCTCTAACTGGACAAAACAATCTTGAGCAGAAATACACACATGACGCATTCACAACCTTTTATAAAAAAAATGAATCGATGAACTAACAAGTCAGACTAATAAAACAAGCACCAGTTTAAGAAACAAACCTGTACATTGTGTTTTACTAAAAAAGCATACCGATACATTCCCTATCCCCATCACCCCCGTATCCCCGTGTCTCTACTTCAGGTCGATGAAGCGGATGTCCATGATGAGCAGCGTGTGTCGGGGCAGCGGCCGGGGTGCGGGCGATAGCACCGTCATCACCTGCGCCTGCGTGTCCACCGCCGTCACCACGATGAAGCCGCACACGGGGCTCTCCACCACGCCGCGCCGGCTCCCCTCCTCGCCGTCCTCGGCGCAGCTCACACTCAGCACGTGGTGCGTGAGGTCGCGTCCCGGCGTCACCGGCACCAGCTTCAGCTGCGTGTCGTCCTGGGACATGCCCAGCGGCAGGCACGAGTCGGGGATGGACGGCGCGCCGATCTTGTAGATGCGCACGTCCGAGAAGCGCACGTCGAAGGCGTGCGGGTAGAAGGAGACGCCGCGGAAGCCGTAGAAGTACTCGCGGATCTTCTCGTCGCGCGTCTCCCGCCGGCACTCCTTGGAGCGCTCCACCACGCCGCCCGACTTGGGCAGCAGGACCACGCGCACAAAGTGGGGCAGGTCGCGCTTCAGCTCGTTGTACAGCCTCTCCTGGTCCAGCACCAGCACCACGTCCACCTCGAAGGCCGAGGCGCAGTGGACCAGCGCCTGGTAGCCCGAGCCCTTCACCCAGCCGCACGTGTTGATGATGCAGCCGCCCACGCTGGCCTTCCGGTTCACCTCGCAGCGCTGGGAGAACACCTCAGCCAGGGACGACGTCAGCTATGCGAACACGCCGAGAGAAACGTACATCGGTATCAAAATTTGACTTCGGAAACACAGGTTTACTTGTTGGAGGATGGGGACATCCGACTTGTAACACGCCAGATTTGCAACCAAAACCAAGTCTTATATATATCTGATTGTCATCGCAGCAGGGGTCATTTTACAAGCAGTGCACTACCAATTAAAAGGGTTTACTATCTCACTGAGCTGGCCGCAATACAAGTGTGTCCTCGATGGATCAATGACAATACATTATGGGGGTATTTGGTCACATTGCCACATTAAAGGCGATAAATGCTTATTTATTGCTAAATTTAGCTTGGCGTAAGGCCGCGTAACCACTATGGCTGCCAAACACAGTGATTTCAACAGGGTCCAATATACTCATTGTCGAAAGTCACTGTGCAATGGACCAGCCCAAAGGAAACCAATGCAAATCATCCATGCGCTTTTGTTGACCAATAGCAGACAGTGTTGTATTGGGGGGGGGGATGAGTACAGAGCGGTTGTGTGAAGAGTTGGACTAGATTGCGGGACACCTGGCACAAATAAAAGCCAACAGCCCGTCTTTGGTCATAAACCTGCTGTATTTTCTTTGCGAACACACCAATTGGGAATGTGTTGGAGAACATCGGGACCTTACACTTATAAGTGGAAAAAATAAAGAGCCAATAAAAGCTTGTATACACCATCCGGGCCCAGATCCCGGGCTCGATGCCCACCTTGTTGTACAGCTTGATGTTGGTCCCAGGGGAGGTGGAGCCAAAGTGGAACACCAGAGGGGCCTGGACAGAGAAGCCCTCCTCCACGTCGGCAGGACGCTCGATGCAGAGGGCCGACATTGTCCCGGGGACGGACACCTGGGCCACACCGGGGGAGACAAACCGTTTTAAAACTCACCTCCAGGTAAGAGGCCTGTTCATGCTGCTGGCAGGTTTTTAGAATGCTTGAGTGAATATAAACTAAACTAAAAGGTTCTTTTCTTGGCATGGCCATTCGGCAGAGGTGGGTAGGAACGCGCTACATTTACTCCGTTACAAATACTTGAGTAACTTTTTGGATAAATTGTAATTTTAGGAGTAGTTTTATTGCAACATACTTTTACTTTTACTTGAGTAAATATTTGAAGAAAGAACGGTACTTTTACGCCGTTCCATTTGGCTACGTGACGGTCGTTACTTTGTTTTTTTAGATCTTTTCTTTTATTACATGCGAGATCTATTTTTATCACGTGAATATTCCTTAGCCCAAGTGAAGGAGTTCAAGTACCTCGGGGTCTTGTTCGCGAGTGAGGGTACTATGGAGCGTGAGATTGGCCGGAGAATCGGAGCAGCGGGGGCGGTATTGCGTTCGCTTTACCGCACCGTTGTTACGAAAAGAGAGCTGAGTCGCAAGGCAAAGCTCTCGATCTACCGGTCGATCTTCGTTCCTATCCTCCCCTATGGTCATGAGGGTTGGGTGATGACCGAAAGGACGAGATCGCGGGTACAAGCGGCCGAGAGGCAATTGAATAACGCCTGCACACACACACAGGCACGCACGCACACGCAGAGTGGTAATCGGGAGAGTTGGGAGAATTCTCTGTAGCCCGTTAACGTTTCGGGGGGCGCCGGGTCACACACACACACACACACACACACACACACACACACACACACACACACACACACACACACACACACACACACACACACACACACACACACACACACACACACACACACACACACACACACACACACACACACAGTTTTTCACCCACTCCGTATCCAGATTATTCCATGCTTACAGCACCCAGGCTACTATGCGGCGAGCTGGGGCTCTCATGTTCTCCCCTGCGGTGTATTCCTTGTCCGCATCCCCTGCCATCCAGTTGTCATACGATTCATGCAGACTGGTTTTGAACGGCTGATTGGATGTACTTTGTTAATAATGTTATTTAACAGTTATACGTGTATTGGTTTTAATTAATATAATTTTGGATAAACCGAATTTATTTTAATGTTAGCCTATTTAAAGGTTGATGTATTTAAGTTTACAAAGATTTAATTTGTTATTGTTTTAGTTCAAGGGTTATACACCTTATTTATCTTATTTAAAAGGATGTTATTTACATTATCTTTATTTGAACCTTGCTGTTTTATATTTTGTTGGTGTCTATTTTGTACCGTTTGTGTTGCTGTTTATTTAAAAAAGAAATCGGAGAAACTCAGTACTTGTACTCTTGAGTACTTGAGTAGTCTTTTCACTGCATACTTTTTTACTCTTACTTGAGTAATTATTTTTACGAGTACTTTTACTTCTACTTGAGTAATTATAATCTTAAAGTAACAGTACTTTTACTTGAGTAAATTTTTTAGCTACTCTGCCCACCACTGCCATTCGGCACTTAAAAATGTATATTACAGCCACATTACAATGTATATGAATGCTTTTTTATTTTTACTGTATTTTACTAATGCAATTAGAGACGGTATGAGAAGATTATAGAGAGAATGACTTCCAGTTTGACTTTGAATCACACTTATTATTATATCTAATTATACTGCTCAACAAACATGATAGGCTACCCTAGATCCCTTTTCAGCACAAAAGGTTCAGGATATGATCATGCAATGCCAATGCTTCTTTCTTACCCCACTCTGTCCCACATCCAGCTCCACCAGTGTGGGTCTTCTGCCCAGCCGGACCGCATAGCTCAACAGGAGACGACAGACCGTCGACTTGCCAACATCTGTGGGCCCCACCACCATGACCTGAGGGATGGAGACACAGACATCATTTAATACACAACACAATCATAAATGTTTGATTTGATACAACAATCAGTCTACATAGGCAGCATAATCAGACCAGGGTTAAATGCATAGGAAGGTTGAATAATATTTTGCCCAAGTTACTCTTGGGCACTCTCCTTACTCTTTTATATAAAAGTGGTTATGAAACATGGTTAGGTCAATCCAAACTCAAAATTGATTGACTAAGGGTGCATGTAAACAAACTGAATGCTGTGAGGACACACACCCTCGGCCCCCTCTCGTTGTCCCGCTCGGCTAGCCTCCTCATCTGCTCCAAGGCTGCATGTGTGTTGAGGTACAGCAGCATGGGTGTGTCCTTGGACACGTATGCCACCTGGGGAACATAGGGAACTTGGAATGAATCCAAATCAAGTGTGGATTGTTTTCTCCTGCATTAGCACACCGCATACAGGTTTATTAAATAACTAAATAATAATAATAAATATGTGTATATTTTCACCTCTGTTTTGCCATAGAGACAAACGCCGCAGCCCTGCCAGGTAAATACTGCGATTTTAGAGCCTGGGCCGAAGGTGTATTTCTTGTTTCGGTTGAGCTCTGAACCGAAGACCTCTGCCAGGCCAGTGAGCAGCTCCAGCTGTACGCGTTCCCCTGCCTCCACCTCGAAGCGGAGCTCCGTCTCCTTCTCCAGGTCGAAACGGGTCCCTCCGGCGCCAGGTACCGGGACATCTTCCCCAGTCTTCTCCGCAACCTCTGTGGCCATGGCTATTGAGAGACGGGCAGGATTCAATCAACCAGCCGGTATATGCAGCCCAAAGAACCCCTCTACAACGATGATTCGATGCATTTGACTTATACGCATTAATGGCAGGGAGAAGACTCGAAGAGAAATGTAAATACAGATGGCTTAAAGACCAAAAAAAACAACAGTCTAGTCTTCATTTTTCTATTTCCACCATAACTAGTATAACAATAACAAGACACGAAACACTACCAAATTGAAATGTTGCTGAAATAACTTTGAACTCGTTGTGTGAATTACCTACAATTAAATCTGGAGGCTTTTAGATGAAAACAGTCTCAACTTTCCAGTTAGCAAATGTGCTGTCTGTACATAGTCAGTCGCGTTAAGATGAGGTCATGACAAGGTACAAATGAATGATGCAGCAGTTCAGCGGTGTACCACTAGATGTCGACCTATTAACATATATGGTCTAGCGACAAACCATTCACTACAAACGATGGCGTCAGAATGAGTTTTTAGAAAGAAAACCTAACCCAACACAATTCGACCACCACCATCTCTGCCAACTACAACAACAACATTGACCACATCATTATCAACAACAACAACAACAACAACAACAACAACAACAACAACAACAACAAAAATGCTGGTCAACCGGTCTGAACCCAGTAGAGCAGGGTGAAAGGTGAAATTGCGCGTTCCGTTTAATACGAAGTAGGCTTTTTGTAGTTTATCCACAACCTGTTTATAACGCTATTACCGGGGGATAACCTCTGTTAGATGCTTAAATTACAGAAAATGTTTTGTACCTTTAAGAATATAAACAACTGTAAATGATAATTTTATCTCATTGTATTATTATGAATAATGTGTGTCTGTCCGGTACCGCCCATGTGCCCTGGACGGAAAACCCGATCACGTGACCCTTCTCCCCTGTACGCGTCATGCAGTCAGTATTAAAATGTTTTTAGCACCGCCACAACCCCTGTGTATTTGACGACCATTTATAGGAACACGGTTCATGTTCAGTCGGGTATTTTAACGTATCATTTTAGTGAGCAGCTTGTCGCACCTGCCGGGATTCACACAACACAGCCTGATCGTTGTGTGTATTGTTTGCTGGTACATCCAAGAAGTGACAGAACGGGGCGAAGCGAAAGTACCCAGAGCAGCAGCTGACGGAGGAGCGAGGCCCGAACCGGACCGAGAGACGGGGGGGAATCATGGCCAACATCGCTGTCCAAAGGATAAAACGTGAATTCAAGGAGGTTCTGAAGAGCGAAGAGGTGAGCCCCCCTTTAGTGGTACTGGTCGACCGTGTGGCTTGAACCAGTGATGCGTCGCTGGTGTGGCTGTCATCGAAACCAGCGACGCTAGGCTACCAGATGCTAGCTTGGGTCTACCCTGCAGTATAGCTAGTTGTTGTTGCTCATCCATAACCGTGTGGGTGAAGGGTCGGTTTGAACCCTTTATTAATTGGCCGTGTAAAAACTAGATAAGGTTCGTGTTGTTAGGTTAGTCATGTTGTTAGGTTAGCTTGGCGTGACTAGCTGCATTGGCATGTTCATTATGAGTAAACAACGAGGAAGATGCCATGCTTCTCTTTCACTGCACGTTCTTCCCGGTGCATTACTTTGTGTCTGTACAGGCTAACCTGGCAAAGACGTCGTGCACCTTATGGTAACTTCAAGCCAGTGTTGGCTAAAACGGCTAAGATGTCACTTAATGCAGTTATTGCAGGTATACGTTTGAAAGCAAGTAACAGTCAAAGCTTTGGGCTTGCTATGTTTTTTTTTTTTTACGTTTTCCTTTGCAGACGAGCAAAAACCAGATAAAGGTGGATCTAGTGGATGAAAACTTCACAGAATTAAAAGGGGAAATAGCCGGTCCACCAGACACGCCATATGAAGGTAAATATTAATTATAAGGTCAAATGGCCACTAAATTAAACGAGTAGACGTTTCAAAAGTGTGTTGTGTTATCCTTATAACTGCATGTTGTACTCGTCTCTTTCTTACGGCTCTATTTCTTACAGGGGGTAGATATCAACTAGAAATCAAAATCCCAGAGACCTATCCATTCAATCCACCTAAGGTAGGTGTCGTAGAGAAAGTCATCAACAAGTATTATTTAGGACATGACGGTGGGCAATTCTCAACTGTCTGTGATCCTGCCTCCCCAAGGTGCGCTTTATCACAAAGATCTGGCATCCCAACATAAGCTCCGTCACCGGGGCGATATGTCTGGACATCCTCAAAGACCAGTGGTGAGTTGTGCTGGATTTTCTTGGCAATTTTAAGTTCTGTTTTAAGCTGTCATTAGGAACCATTCCTGTGTTGTTGTTTTTACCAACAACCGAGTCTGTCATGAACCTGACCTTTGACCATGGCATGCAATACACAACAGGGCAGCGGCCATGACACTGAGGACGGTCCTCCTATCACTACAAGCTTTATTGGCAGCTGCGGAACCAGACGACCCACAAGATGCTGTGGTAGCCAATCAGGTAGGTCATGTCTGGGACTGGGATTTTAGGGTTTGCCATGTTTTGAAAAAAAATCACATTCATATTCATGCATTCATATTCACATGCATGATATAGAAGAGCCCAGAGAGGGTTCATTTATGTTATGATCAACGTGGTGTCCTTCTAACGATAGCACCATCCTATTTCTCATTGGTTCCTGTTCCAGTACAAGCTTAACCCGGAGATGTTCAAACAGACGGCAAGACTCTGGTCTCATGTCTACGCCGGCGCCCCTGTCTCCAGCCCAGAATACACACGCAAAATAGACAAGCTCTGCGCCATGGGCTTTGAAAAAGTATGCATACATGCAAGCTTATGATCACACTTTGGTCATTCAACCGTTGTGAATGAATGCTCGATGAACGCTGAATGTGTGTGGATACTGCATTTGATCATTTGTTGTGTATGGGAAATAAATTATTGTTTATTTTCCAGAATGCAGTTATAGTGGCTTTGTCGTCAAAATCCTGGGACGTGGAGACGGCGACAGAGTTGCTGCTCAGCAACTGAACCTAGAACCTACTTTTCGCCCCAACCGACCCACACCCTCCGGCTAACACACGCCAAGTCCCCTCCACGGCCCCCCCTGTCCCAAGGGTTGGGTTTTGCTTCCCCCTGGTCCGCTGATTCATGAGGGCCTTTCAACTCTCCACATGATCCATCTCGTAGGGACACACACACAAAAACACACCCTTATCCCTCTTTAGTGTCATTTTCAGTTTTCTTCCAATTGTTGTCAAGGTCATGACTCGCGGTGGTACAATCCCACCTTTGCAGTCATTTACACTGTTAAGTAAACTTTGAAGGAAGAAGCCAAGTCATTTTAACAGGCTGTTTGGACCTGGTTTTGGTTTGTCATTGGAGTTCTTTTTTTATCACTGAGGATTTACAACCACAACATTGGCCACTTTCATTATCAACCCAATGTAAAATCTCTTCAAAGGCTAACCTACCTTTAAACCCAGAAACACATTTTCTTTTTTTAAGAAATCCTCTGGCCTTCCAAATTGAATATTCTTTTTTAAACTTAAACAAATAAAGACAAAAATAAAAGCCACTGTTCACCAATAGAGCAACTAAAGTCTGGAGGGTAATGAAGAGCAAAACAATATTGCTTCTGCTAAATTACAACAGAGAAAAAGGAAAAAATGTCAAAATAAGTCATCTGTAAATAAAGATAAGTCTGTGTAAATTAATTCTTGAGTTCTCATTTGCGTTGGCTTTCTCCACATCCAGGAAAATATTTAGTGGTAACCTTGAACATTTGACAGCAGATGAATCAGACGAATAAATATATTTACACATTTAAGGTTACAACCATATGATTTTATTATTCTACCTCCACAGGAACGTGGTGTAGTCTTGTATAGTTGTGTACTTGTTTGAATATGCATCTACTTTCGTGTGCTTGTTTTTAAGTGAAAAACGTGAGGGGAAAGCCGAATAGAACAAACTGATTATGAAAGTAAATCTGACGGTAGAACAAGCAATCCACTTAAGATGAAAAATGCCCCGTGCTAAACACTCAAACATCAGTTTGCTTGCATAATACATATTACAAAATATAGAATGTCACCTAGTTGAGATTGATTGACGTGCAATTCGACTTTCGTGAATTTCATGATAACTATTGCCTTCCCGCTTTTAAAGGGGACATATTATGCCACCAGGTGTGAGTGATTAGCCTTACAAGCCGTTTCGAAAATCTGCCCCATATGACATCCCTAGTGGGCGTGTCCACCTAGATCTGTGCTGGATAGAGCAGTCTAACAGCCTACCCAGTGGACTGAAGTAAACGTTGCTCATCTATCCAACACAGATCTAGATGGACACGCCCACTAGTGATGTCATATGGGGCAGATTTTCAAAACGGCTTGTAAGGCTGATCACACTCCTGGTGGTATAATATGTCCCCTTTAACTAGACGGGAGTCTTGTAAACATTAGATATTTGCATTATGTCGATGTGCTGCTGAGGCAGTACGTGACGTGCATGAACACGCTAGGCATGCCGACAGATGGTAGCTTGAGGGAGCATGCTGGGTCCAACACAACCTTTTTCCAAGAGCTGCATCTCTACACAGGGGTGGTCCTTGCTCTACACACTCACGACCGTGGCGTTTGACCTTACAGGAGCGATGTGGCTGTTCCCCTGTTGTTTAAACAACAGATCAGAAAGAGTGCCTGTGTGGGCTTAGCCGTCCATAGATTATCCTCCCCTTACATGTCCGGCAGCACCGGCGATCAAGCTGCGGCGGCTCAGGTTTCCCCTAATGTATAACAGTGACGTTTTGTACCACTTCAATTCACGCAGGTCAACGACGTCTCTTACAATTACGCCCTTCCAGTCCTCAGGCTGTCGGCGCACGGCTGAATGCGCGGTGGTGATGCTCAAAGAACCCTAAATGTCGATTGACGGCTATTTTGATGAAATCACAATACTATTAAGAAACTACCAATTCCCCACATACACGCATGTTCATGTCTCTTTCAGCTTACTACACATGTAATTTGACATAGGTATTAAATAACAAAATAACTTAAAAAAACAACAACATATTTTAGGAAATACAAAAAACGCTTAAAAGGAAAAAGAGCCAAGTTCAGGGGCTGCACATCTGAACACTGTTGGGACCAACCCTAATAACGTCGCAGGGGTCTGCAGCCGGTTGCTGTGGTCCGTCGCCAGGCCGACGCCCGGCCCCCGTGGGCCCACCTG
Organism: Gadus macrocephalus; assembly: GCF_031168955.1. Classification (NCBI taxonomy): domain Eukaryota; kingdom Metazoa; phylum Chordata; class Actinopteri; order Gadiformes; family Gadidae; genus Gadus; species Gadus macrocephalus. The sequence goes on along the minus strand of NC_082391.1, from coordinate 14,689,606 downwards.
GCCAGCACTTGACTGACAGGTGAATAGCTGGATGTGTGGTGAGGCGATGATTCAAGGGCGTCTGGTTTCCCTCAGTCTGTTAGTGCTACGTGATAGCCGGGGTACAGTTCCCCCGCCCGGCAGTCACGCCGTCTCCCTTGCCAAGCGGTTAGTGGCCACGGGCGCGAGATGGGACTATTGGAAATAGTGTCTGTTTTATCAGCGTTTCGACTCAGAGGGATCAATTGGGGTTGAACGGAGTCATGCGGATCAGAGCCGCTCCGGTAAAGGAACTGAATTTGGTTTGAATTGGCCTCTTTGCTTCCTCGTTTGGAGTGACTTAATAAAATGCACAAGATGGTCCCTGTGATCCTTTTGCTGATGATGCTTCTGGAAGGTGAGTCAGCCGTGCATATGGAAAAGTATTGGAGTTAATCCCATTGTCCCGTGCATTGCATTATTTTAAACTGCTTTACACTCTTCAGTAATGGGCATGGGCTCTGTAAGATTGATTTATGCTTGAACACGCACAGCCAGAGTCTTCCCATTTCAATCAGCAAAGAATGAATATAAAGGCCATATTTTCCAATTCAAACAAAATCTGAAAGATCGTCCCTAAAAAGATGATGCATTACTGTTGACAAAGGCTTTTAATTGTACCTTCTGTTACCTGGGAGCCTTCTGTAATCACTTAACCAATCCTGACCCCCCCCCCCCCCCCCCCAGATGCTAGATAAAGAGAGATTCAGGGGAGATAAAATAATTGTGTAAGAAAATAAAAAATCTCAATCTGAGGATGTCAAAGTCCATATCAGTAGAGTTTCTTTCCTGAATAATTAACATTATATATAATGAAATAAATCATACGTTTTGTTGATTACAAGTGGTGTGAATTGTGTGATTGCAGAACCCATTATGAAATGTCTTCCGGAATCCTCATCTTTTTATGACAACCTCCTTAATCTTTGCATGGGGAAAGATCTCATGATTAATTAGGCTTGAGCAGATTTCATTGGATAATAATTGTTACGTTTGGAGCAATGAAATAAAGGAGATATTTAATTATCTGAAAGCTGAGTCTTACTACAGTTTCTAAGAATAAAGAAGTGTGAGAATAAAAAGGGTGAGTTCTGCGATTGTTCAAAAAACCTAAAACACATTAGAAAGGTGATACCTTTCGTAAAAAGAAAATACTCCCACATGTTTTCATGCCTGAATAGTGTTCATGCTCAGGCACTGATGGTCTGATACGATACATTATACGGTACTGTGGCATATGATATTCCCCCAGCGCTACACTCAACGAAGGAAAAACTCACAAACCGTTGCCATAAAAACCTTAATATTACAAAAATAAATAAAAGACGAAGGCAGGAATATCCTCCAACAAATCACATCTCAAAACACGGGGTTCAATATCACAGGAGATTGCGTATCACCAGCTCTGTATTCTCCAGTGGCCGATTCTGCCCAGGGACGATACGCCCAGAAGCTTCTGGGAGACTTGATGGAGGACTACTCCAACGCTCTGCGGCCCGTGGAGGACACGGACAAGGCCCTCAACGTGACCCTGCAGATCACCCTCTCTCAGATCAAAGACATGGTGCGTGTCACGGTCGCACTCGGACGCCTCCAGAGGGGAGACGTTAACCTTGTATCTCGGCAGCTTCATGTCCTCCAGAGCAGACACGGTGTCGTGATTCTGTCCCCAACGCCCGATTTAACATTCCATCCACCAGAGTTAATGCCTACGATTTATATTAGTCCAATAAATACTCAAGGATCTAATCACATCTCTGCTATGTTTTATTCCTTTCATCATTATCTGTCTTGGGAATCTGACAGAGTGCCCGTGAGTGAGTAATCTAAATGGTTGAGTTAGTATAACTAAACCAACGATAACTGAGCAATTAGATGACTGCTTGTCAGTGGCATTGTATGACGATCATGGTATATCCTCATATTGTGATTGTATGTAAGAGTATATCTAAATGTGTCACATTATGACACATTTTCTTTTGACAAAAAGGTAATTTCAAAGAAATTAAAAATAAAACATTGTAAATGATCATACCAAACATGACCCGACTCGAGTCATTATCGATTTTGATAATCTGATCACATCAACATCAACAGGCTGCCTGGGCCACCAGCAGCCAGGCCAAAGGTTTTATAGCCAACAACACATTTAATCAAACAAGTGATCAATTGAGATGGGAGGACTACATTACAGTGATCACTCACAGGGCTTATGTCGCGCTACTGTACGTGAATCCACCCATTTCATCAGCCTACGGTTACATAGACAGCTCTTGTTGCTGTTCAGGTTGGGAGGTGCGTCTGGACCCGTTCATCACTGCTACTGTCTGTGGATTCCCATGTGAAAAGCGGCACTTCTGTAGTACTTTGTTGTAGTTGTGACTATAACGTAATGTATGCGAGTCAAAAAAGGTTTTGTTGTATGAGTGTGTGGTTTGTATGTTTGCGTGCGCGTGTGCCTGCATGCGTGGTTACCTTAATGGGGTTACTCTCTCCTTGGTTCAAAACCTGGGTGGAGTCAAGCTTCTTTTTCGGGCTGCTGCAGCTGCTGTACCCCTGCTGTGCCTCCTTTTGGATCCATCTGTATTTCAGAAGATCAGAGGAATAGACTTTAGACAGGTTTGTTTGAAGTAGAGCAACGATGAATAAGGACATCTAGCTGAGAGAGAGAGGCACTGAAGGGGCTCTAGGAGAGGGAGCAGGAGAGGTGTTCGTCCTATTGCTATTCCTCTCTTCTTCAGGACGAGAGGAACCAGGTGCTCATCGCCTACCTGTGGATCAGGCTGACCTGGAACGATGCCTACCTCAAGTGGAACAAGGAGGACTACGACGGCCTGGAGGTGATCCGCATCCCCAGCAGTCTGGTGTGGAGGCCAGACCTGGTCCTCTACAACAAGTAGGTGGTCCGCATCCCCAGTGTGGAGGCCAGACCTGGTCCTCTATAACAAGTAGTCCAAATACACACACTCATGTAAACACACACAACCTGGCTGTTTGTGTATAACTACAAGGTCTCCACAACTTTGATACCACTACTATTATTGCCTTAATAATTTTCATACACTAATGGCATGTGTCTTGCCGCTTGATGCTTTTAACAACTTATTTTAATTAGACTCTGCCTAAGCTTCCCAGTTTAATTCCATGTATACTGTACAATATTGTTCTATTAAATAATAATTACTCCCGTTTCCCTGCTTCCCTACTAAGCTACTAAGCGTTTCTTGTGGGGTGTAGTGGAAGTGATTCCTAAATGTTAGCGTGGTTTTTGATACCTCAGCGTTACCCTCAGTAGCGAGTGTCCTCATAGTGTGATGGCGTCCCTCTCTCCTCCAGGGCTGACGACGACTTCTCGGGCCCGATGGACACCAACGTGGTGCTGCGCTACAACGGAGAGATCACCTGGGATGCCCCGGCCATCACCAAGAGCTCCTGCGTGGTGGACGTCTCCTACTTCCCCTTCGACAGCCAGGAGTGCAACCTCACCTTCGGGTCCTGGACCTACAACGGGAACCAGGTCAGAACCACGACCAGAACCAGGTCTAAACTCATATCCCTGGGAGGTTAGTTTCTTCTTCTGTGTTTGGGGACAGGAAGGGTATGGGGTTAGGGTGTGTGTCTCCCAGCCACAGGTTGAGGGTTTGATACCCAACCTCCACAGGCTGACTGTACTGTAGACACCCTTGAGCGAGATGCCTCATAAACGTCTCATTAAGACATGTAGGAAAAAGTATAGTCACAGTTGCTTGGGCTGAAAGTGGCTAAAAGTAATGGTTCATCTTAAATCTTTACTGCCCGACTATACCGGATATAACAAGCTCGAACCGCTCTGCCTTGACGAACGGGGAATAGTATGTAGGGCCAAGCGGGTCGTGTAGTGTTAAGGAGCGTGTGATGCAGACTTCATCATTGTGGAGAGATAAGAATCCCACGGGTCATTACTATTTAACGGTGTACAACATTTACACCTGTGTCATGGTCTAGCACCGTGGGCCAACCTGCTGCCTTGCTTCTCTGATGACGTGGGTTTGATTCCCCACGCAGCTGCTATCTGCTATCAATTGGCAAGTTCTTCCAATGTCTGTGATGTGTCATGTCTGACGGTCGTTAAGCAGGGGTGTTTCACAGGCTTTTGGGTCCGACGTTACACTTTAGGGGAGGGGGGGGGGGATCTAAGGTTTCAAACCTAACAATAGACCACCCCGGCCCCCACACACACACTCCCTCCGACCCCCTGGGGCGACAGGTGGACATCGCCATGGCGATGGACGGCGGCGATCTGTCGGACTTCGTGGAGAACGTGGAGTGGGAGTGCCACGGCATGCCGGCCCACAAGAACGTCATCATGTACGGCTGCTGCTCCGACCCCTACCCGGACATCACCTACACCGTGCTGCTGCAGAGACGCTCCTCCTTCTACATCTTCAACCTGCTGCTGCCCTGCTTCCTCATCTCCTTCCTGGCGCCGCTGGGCTTCTACCTGCCCGCCGACTCCGGGGAGAAGGTGTCCCTGGGCGTCACCGTGCTGCTGGCGCTCACCGTCTTCCAGCTCATGGTGGCCGAGAGCATGCCGCCCTCGGAGAGCGTGCCGCTCATTGGTACGAGGATTGTCTGTCTGTCTGTCTGTCTGTCTGTCTGTCTGGGCAGTCATTTCCTTGGCTGGGAGTTTTCAAAGAATGTTGAAGAATCAGTTATCTTATTCCTATGGCTTTCAGTTGGTGTCAAGGTGTGTTTGGTGCTGTCTAACCTTTGTGCACAGACTCCACCAGACGAAAGGATCTGGTATAAAAAATGTCACAGATACAAAAGATTTGATACCAAGAAAGATTTCAGAAAAAACGGTCAAGAGATAAACACATTCTTAGCATTCAAGCATTCTTCAAATATTCTAAGATCCGATAATGCGGAATCATTTCAAAGGTTTTGGATTACTGCCCAGAATCCGTTCAGTATACTGTACATGTTCCACCGCTGTGTCCATATTCTCCCTGTGCCCACCAGGAAAGTACTACATCGCCACCATGACCATGATCACCGCGTCCACGGCGCTCACCATCTTCATCATGAACATCCACTTCTGCAGCGCTGAGGCCAAGCCCGTCCCGCAGTGGGCCAAAGTCCTCATCATCGACTACATGTCCAAGATCTTCTTCGTCTACGAGGTCGGCGAGAACTGCACCTCCTCGCCCACCTCCTCCTCCTCCCACCTCCAGCTCGACGATCACAGCCCGGGCCCCGACCCCGACCCCGACCGGGCGGGCCGTAAGGCCGGGGCCGGCCACGGGGGTCACAAGGAGCCCAATCACTCCCGGCATCCCAGACCCCAGACGCCAAGGGCCCAACATCTCCCCCGGGGGAAGCCCCAGCACCACATCCCCCGGGAGGAGAGGGACCCCCTGTCCTGCTACGAGGACCCCGACCGCAAGCTCTGCTGTGCGGACGAGCAGAAGCCCCCCTGTTGCCCCGAGGACCAGAAGCCCCCCTGCTGCCCCGAGGACCAGAAGCCCCTCCCTTCCCTGCTCCTGGGCCCCGCCGTGACCTTTGGCCCCTGCGTGTTCTGTAGCCATGGCGACGGCATCCCGGGGGTGGAGCCCAAACTGGTGCGCAACGTGGAGTACATCGCCAACTGCTTCCGCGAGCAGCGGGCCACGTGCGCTAAGGGGGCCGAGTGGAAGAAGGTGGCCAAGGTCATGGACCGCTTCTTCATGTGGATCTTCTTCGCCATGGTCTTCCTCATGAGCATCCTCATTATGGGCAGGGCGCCGTGACCCGACCACGCAGCAAGCGATCGATTTCCCCCGCAATCAGCCCAGCTGGCTTGCGTCGGTCTCAACGAGGGACACTGACTTGGAGCGCTTACAAAAGATGATGTCATTCCCCTTGTGGGGTTTACGCATCGATATTGTTGTCGTTACTTATCTGGGTCTTTTATTTCGCCAACAGATTCAGTAGGGCAGCTTAAACTTGATATGTTATAGTCATATGTTCCTCCTAATAATGTCGTTGTTAATAAGCTACAAAAACTATTGATTAATAGTTGTAGTCACCCCAAAGAAAATGTGTTAATGAAGATGTTACCACCGCACACATTGTAACTCTTAACTTTTATGCACAATGCACATCCACCATTCATTCAACTACGTCTTAATGTATTTCAACTGGTGTTTACATACTTTTACAGCTCAACCAATAAGGATAATGTTTTTGAGTATAAAACATGTCAAAACACCGACTAATAATCTTCCTGTCCAGACTTCATGTGGTTAGCAGCTAACAGATGAGCCATGCTACTGTAGCGAGACGGACGTGGCAGGGCTGTAAGCCAACACTGGTCATAAATAATAGAGCACGACCCGCCACCCCCAAAGCCTACTGTAGGTCTACCTCACCTGGAGCGAGGGAGCATAAAGTACAAGTGGAAGGATGAACTGGGGTATTGATGTAATGTACCTGTTCTCAACAAAATCACAGTGAAGCCTAATAAGCGTCATGTGGAATGTTAACGTTTTAAAAGGGGGTTTAACGTTATCTACAAAATGTTTTGATCTCCCACCTAGGCTTTCTGGTAATGGTGAGGAAGTTCTGTCAAATTGCTAAGTCAACGGCTGGTTAATTTTTTCCAACGAGACCAGGTAATGGTTAAGCAATTGCCCATTGACATGCAATACAGTAAATACCAGGACCCCGTTACAGTAACGTGATGTCACCAGCAGAGGGCAATGCTCTCCCATCAGCCAGGACTACTTTCTTGCACATGCGCAGTTTTCATTCTTAATTGTTTTCCTACACAACACAACAAATAGTATTACCGTTCACTGAACAAGTGTAGGTCAGGAGAAGATCTTTTTTTTTTTTCAGTTGTCAATTGTAGTTCAACAAATGCCAGGGCCTTGAGGGGCTTTGTTCCTTGAACGTCAAAATAGATGGAGCGGGATTTTATTACCACTTTTGAGGGCCCGCACACCTACAGATTGAGTCGAGGACATCATGACGACTTTGTCTAATTATGCGGAGCCATATGGCCTATTTTAATGTTGCCCCTATTTCATATGTATATAGGCTAATTGCCAACATATTTCTTTCTTTATTTATTTATTGAGTTAACTTACCTGGAGTTTTTTTTACAGCCAAACCGCTGATGCACTTGGAAAACAGTCACAATATTCTGATGCAGTCGACATTTTGTCTGAACCGAGCAGCATTTGAACACTTGCAATCAGGGCACCCAGCTGCACGGCTCCGCTTCATTAACGACCACCGCCGCTCCAATCACAGAGCAAACAAAGCGCGCGGGAAGCATGTCATTAGCACAGGTGAATAGACACGCAAAAAAACAAATAGGCCTGCACGTAAAAAACGCTTGATCTACTTTAGCGTGTCATATCAGAGCTACTGACTTACGTGTGTGTGTGTGTGTGTGTGTGTGTGTGTGTGTGTGTGTGTGTGTGTGTGTGTGTGTGTGTGTGTGTGTGTGTGTGTGTGTGTGTGTTTGGCTGCGTGCGTGAGTGCGTGCGTGTGGCTGATTTGTGACATGTATGGAGCGGAGCCGGCCCAGGATGACGACAATTGTGCCTCAACTTTTATTAAATGTTTTATGAGGAGCAGCTCACAGGATTTGATCCGACCCAGTCAGCAAGAACACTCTGTTGACTTCATATAGAGGACTCCTAAGTGGGCTGGCAAAGTATAAAACGTCTCTTTACAAACGTTGAGGCAGTGACGTGACCATGTAAACCACGTGCAAATGTGACTTCCAGAGACAGGTACATGCCTGCATTGCCCCCCACAGTGAGGGGGTGTGTCCGTTGGCTGTGATAGGCTGGCACGGTGTCGATACAAGTTGTACTTTAAGGGAAGGGTCACCGAATGTTAATCACTTTTATTCTGATGAAACGTCTCATGGGAGTGTTCTCGGATGACGATGCCCCCCCACAGAGGGAGCACGAAAGCTCTCTGAATGGAAAATTAATAATTTGCATCAATAGTGTGCGTGTCTGTATGTGTGTGTGTGTGTGTGTGTGTGTGTGTGTGTGTGTGTGTGTGTGTGTGTGTGTGTGTGAGTGTGCGTGTACTTGTGTGTGTGTGTGTGTGTGTGTGTGTGTGTGTGTGTGTGTGTGTGTGTGTGTGTGTGTGTGTGTGTGTGTGTGTAAAATAAGGCACCCACAAACATGTGTTACCTTTATTCGCAGGCCCCATCGCAGACCGCATTGTAACGTAAATAATGATGAAAAATAAATCATGCTTCAGTTCATATTGGCTAAAAATAAAGATCAACGATATGGATGTAACTGGCAGGATTTTTTTTATTTTTTATTGTCCTAAACGAGTAAACAACAATTGCGTTTGGCTCTATGGTAGAACTCACTGTCAACGCGGCTGCAAGTGTTGCGAATGCATTGCTGAACCCAACAACTTACCACAGCTCGACGCTGTGTCAACAGGACCAGGGACTCGCCCGGAGGACCTACCCGGTTGCCATGGTGACCAAGGTGTGCTGGGGCCGAGGAGATCCGCGTTCCTGAGGAAGTTCGCGTTGAGTCCGAAACCAGGTTTCAACAAAACAAAAAAAAGTCAAATGTTGTCAATTATTGACCAATTATTTTGTGGCGGCTGGGGTGAATGTAGTAGCCAGGAAGGCGGTACGTTCGCCACATCCTTGAATGCGTCGATCTTTTTCGACCCGTTGGTCCGAGAGGGTTTAAAAGAGATGTTTTACGATTGAAAGTTGAGTAAAAACTCGGGGAGAGTAACGTTATGATACTGTGATCGTTAACGGAGAAACGTGGATAATGGATAACGAACCTCGGTTGATAGTATGAGGGCTGCTGGATACATCATCACACTTTTGGGAAAGAAAACCCGAAACTCATAAGGTAACGTACCGTTTATTTTGATTTTAATGTTCAAGTGTGAACTACTCAGTAGAAAGTGATGTGCCAATTCGTAATTCGACTTTTGATCACTAACAGACAGACACGAACAGAGACACGTACACACGCACACACGCACACACACACACACACACACACACACACACACACACACACACACACACACACACACACACACACACACACACACACACACACACACACACACACACACACACACACACACACACACACACAATGTTTGCGTATAGTATTTTGTAAATTCACCACTCTCGATATATCATTGAAATTCATTATTTGACAAGAACCATGTTCTGATTGATCACATTTTATAACCATTAGATATGGTAGACATACAAATACATCTGTATGCTGAACATTACATAAGAAACAATACTTCTGAAACATTTGGCATGCACTTTTGTTGTTAAGGATTCTCAGAGGTGTTCATCTTGAGCTGTCCAGAGGAGGCCAACACAGCGGTGACATCATGGTGAGGCATAACCCCAGACGGCCGAAGACAAATGCTGGCACTCAGATGCCTACTCTCAAGCCATTATCTCTGATGGACGACCCCGCCGCCAAGCAGAGCCCTCCTCCTTATGCAGAGCTCTTCACAGCCCCTGCTAGCGGCCAGCCGGGGTTCCCAGACCGTGTGTACCTGTTGGCAGCAGCCATCTTCCAGAACAATCACCAGCAGAAGCCTGCGTCTCACCAGCTGGTCAATTATGGCAAGCAAGAAGGCTCTGCCCTACCCAAGGTCAAGGAGGGGGGAATGGACCTGGCAGCCTACGAGTTGGCCTTCAACACACTGAAATGTAAGCCATGAGTCCTTCGGTCCTTCCTTGTGCCTTTCCTTCCTTGTTTCCTTCCTTCCTTTCTTGTTCCCTTCCTTGTTTCCTTCCTTCCTTTCTTCCTTTTTTCCTCCGTAAATTGCTCCCTTCCTACCTACATAGTTTCCTTCCTTCCTTCCTTCCTTCCTGGTGTCCTTCCTTGTTCCCTTCCTTCCTTCCTCCGTACCTTGCTCCCTTCCTGCCTACATAGTTCCCTATCTTCCTTCATTGTTCCCTTCCTTCACTCCTTCCTCTGCTCCTTGCTCCCTTCCTACCTACATAGCTCCCTATCTTCATTCCTTGTAGCCCCCTTCCTTCCTTCTCTTCGTTCCTCCCTACCTTGCTTCCTCCTGTCCTTCCTTGCCATCTCCCTACCTCCTAAACAGCCAACCAAAGGAAAAAGTCCCCGTTTCCCAAGCCACCCAAGGTAACATCGGTTAGTATCTGAACGAATCGCCAAGGTGATGTGAATTGACAAATGGAATTGGATGGAGATAAATTGATAAGGGCCGAGGGGGGGAAACGAATAGACCAAAACGAATAATTAAATTGCCGAGGGGAGTTGTGTATATTGCAGCAAATAAATTTTTCCCCATAATCAGTTAATCAGTTATGTGGAGAAGTGGTGGGTGAGTGGAGGGGAGAGAGAGAGAGAGAGGCGGGATGGGGGGGGGGTCTTTATGAAGTCGAACACAGTCAGGATGGGGGTTCGTTATGAGCATCAGGGAGCTATCGTCTGGATGGAATCGATTCCTCCTCGTTCTCCACGCATGAGGAGTTTGAATGCGTTCCAGACTGCTTTCATTACTAATCTTGCTCTGCCATACTTCCATACCCACCTCTCTCCCCCACCCCACCGCCCTCCTCCACCCACACCTCCACCCTCCACCTCTCACCGTCCAACTCCTTATAGGTGAGGAGCTGTCTTTATTTAGAGAAAACCTGTTGGTTTAAGTTGTACTCAACCAGCTATAAACTTGGAATGAGAGGCATATCCGGAAATGTATTGTTTTCATCAAACACAATTTGGTTTGACCAGTGTGAACGCCATTGATGATTTCAGTTTATTTCATCACGGAAAATAGACAAAGGTTATTATGGCTGGTTTCTCCAAATTTAAAACCCTTCCAATAAAGGTGTTAAATTTCTGAAAAATTTGAAATCATTAATTTTAGTGTCATTTTTTCGATATGCCAGAGCCATTCATCTACTGAATTCAATGCTCTGGATAACTTCTAGGGAGGTAGGAAGGATGGGAGAGGTCTTTTTTTGGGTTGTTTTGTTTCAAAATCTGGATTCTCTTTATGCTCTCTCTCTCTCTCTCTCTCTCTCTCTCTCTCTCTCTCTCTCTCTCTCTCTCATTATAACTCAAATCTAAGCTACAGACCCTTTACATGCCTTTTGTTTTTTGTTTCAATTTCACCCTCATTATGGGTTAGCGCCCAAGCTTCTTGTCCGTGTGTTTGTGTGTGTGTGTGTGTGTGTGTGTGTGTGTGTGTGGGGGGTGGTGGGGGGTATCAGTGCCACCTCATTACACCTGCCCCACTATGTCAATATCGGCGTCCACCTGAACGTCTCGTGGGTAATGAGCTCATTTGGCTCGTGCCGGCCGGAGGGATAATGGGATGGAGACGATAAGGCTAATGAAGGACTAGATTGGCGGGGAGTTGGAAGAGCTTGGATCGGGGTAGAGCTTATTAGATACTGAATAGCTGATACGGTCGCAGCAACACTTTCTTTTGTAACCAAAAGTGGTCTTCAACATTTTAATTGGAAAACCTGTGTTCAACATTACTGGGGGACAAAAGGTGCCAATTACCAGAAGATGACTAACCCTAAGTCTGGTGTATTCATCATTCTGTCGGCGTCTTGGTTTGAGTGTGGCTTTCTTTGTGTGGGCATTTGTGTGTGTCTATGTATTTATTTTTGATTGTCTGTGTGTGTGTTTCTGTGTGTTTATGTATGAGAAATGTATTTTGTTGGTGCCTGTTATTTTAAACGTGTGTGTGTGTGTGTGTGTGTGTGTGTGTGTGTGTGTGTGTGTGTGTGTGTGTGTGTGTGTGTGTGTGTGTGTGTGTGTTTGTGTTTGTGACTGTGTATATGAGCATTTGTGCATGTATATGTGTATGTATGTCTGTGTGTATGTGTGAGTTAAAAAATCAGGAGTGTGTTTACTGTGTTTACTTCGGGTGTATATGTCGGCCTGCTAAAGTGTATTTATTTGAACATAATTACTTTGCAAGGACTGATCGTCACATAATTTCTGTGTGTGAGTATGTGTGTGTGAGCGTGGGTGGGGAGGGGCATGTGTGATGGATTCATGGGCACTTCCTGTGTCATGAAATTAGAAGCAGGGGTTCAGATGACAGAGGCCGTAAGTCAGGGAGTGTTAATCTCTCCTCCATCCCTCCCTCACCAGACGAACCTCAGGTGCACACACTGATTTAGAGACACAGGAGCTTGCGTGTGGCCTGGCGCAAAACACACACATAAACACACACACGCACACGCAGACACACACATGCACACACACACACACACACACACACACACACACACACACACACACACACACACACACACACACACACACACACACACACACACACAAATGCGCACACACAAACACACGCGCCCACAAACACACACACACACACACGCACACACATACACAAGCACACACGCACGCACACACACACACACACAGGAAACACATGATACCTGCACTGCCAAAAGGAAGACCGATCCAAAATTGAGCTGAGGTCAGGTCTTAACCTCGAGCAGAAATGCCTCAACAGCAGAAAACTTGCAAAGGAAAACGCCAATGAGCCCCTGCGTTATTGATCTTGTGATTATAACTCTTATCAGCTCTAAACAACAGAAAGCCAACAGTAAGCTTCGCAGGGGGGCCGAGGGCACCCGGCTGTCCTGCCGCCGGCACATGCGATCGATGCTGAAATACGCTGCCCTGATCAATAGTCTGCCTCAGATAAAACGTCACTTTAGATAAGCATTGTGCGGTTGAGGGTCGATCAATTTCTACATATATACAGATATACAGAAACCTCCTTTTCCCGCTGTTCTTTCTATTATATTATAAATTCTTTCTTCTGGGGGATTAGGACCCCCCAAGTCTTGGAACCCCCCCAGTCCTCATGAAAGCCCAGCCTCCTGTCCACCTCCTCGGGCCATCGCTTGCTCACTAATTACCACCTTGATCACTTCTCCAGAGGCTAATTGCGCAGTCACGGCCTCTCGAATGGCAGCCGCCTCCCCGCAGCCATAGAGGCATGAGTGGAATATGGGAGTAGGCAAGACACACAAAAAGCCTTGTGGCTAACTATGTGAGCTCTCTCCCCCTTCCTCCCCTGGCGGCCTTCTCTCCTCCCTCCCATTCGCTCTACGCTCCCGTCGCTGTTCTTACGGTTCAATTTTTGCAAGAGCGGCACCAGACGCCCGGGGAACCTTGACGGACGGATGGATAGAAGGACAGACGGACGGTTGGGGAGGTGGTGGTGGTGGCTGGGGTTGGAGCTAGATTCAGCCTGCCGCTGGGGACAGATGAACAAACGCGCCCCGGATTTGTCCTTGAGGCTAGTCTCTCGTCGCGCTTCAGCAAATACACCTGAAGCCCAATGGGAGCATTATGTATAGGTGAACATAACCAGATATATGGTCACCACGGAGTCCAAGGCTACTGGACTGAATGGTCGCAGACGCATCTCTGCCTCCTTCTGTGTCTTCTGGTCTGTGATCTGCAGCCCGCAGATCACTTGGCAGAGCTGGGTTTGATCGAGGCCAAGGGCAGCCAGCATTCAGCCCCCAGCCCCTAAATGGCAGATTTATTTAACTGCAGTCATTCATCACTCACCGCTCATTGTGTGTGAACGAGACAATGGCCACAGAGCCGCTGAAATGGCCTTCGCATTACTCAGTCCCTGGTGAGAATGGGCGCCTCCCCCTGGCTTGGAGCACAATCAGTCCTGAACACTTTGTAGGATATCTTGGATATTTGCCGCATTTAGGAGAACGTGTTATTAAGACTAAAAGGCATTTGAGCAACGTTAAGCTCTAGGGCTATTTAGTGGAATCTGCTCTATTGGCTGTTCCCTTGTTCCCTGTGGTTGATGTATGTGTGGGGAGGACCACATTACCTCTAGGCTCCTATAGGCTGACCCACTCTAGTTCTTTTTTGCTTGACTGTGGGCAGCAAGTGGTTCTTTCCCTGGGGCTTAACTGACCTCAAACCAGTAATACCATCAGTGCAACCTATTGACCAATGTCTGTTACAAATGACAGGTTGTGTGTGTGTCTGGCAGTGTGCATGCATGCATTTTGCTGGGTTTATGAGTGTGTGTGTTTGTGTGTGTGTGTGAGGGTTTATGGACGCATCTTTCTGCGATTATGAGTGTGTGTGTGTGTGTGTGTGTGTGTGTGTCTGTTTGTGTGTGAGTGCATACATCTTGCTCGGTTTAGTGTGTGTGTCAGGGTGTGCGCGTGTATACGTTTGTGTTGTAGGCCATTTAACATGATTTGCGATGTTATGACGGCTGAGCAGTGGTGACTGTTGCCATGGTGCTACACAAAAAAGGGTACTTTCACGGAGACAAACACACGCAGACAAAAATACACACACGTAGACAAACACACACACACGCTTAAACAAAGACACTTTTGAATCTTCTCTGTATTTAAGTATTAATGGGAGACCTTTGTGGGCTTCAGGAAGCTTTCGTGTGTGTGTGTGTGTGTGTGTGTGTGATTGTGTCTGTCTAGAATGGAATAGTATGCTTATATAGCTCCACCATCAAATGTTTGATAAAGGACGTGAGCCATCAAACCATGTTGATTCATACACCATTTAAACTATCCATACCCTAATCCAGTCCTTTGTCAACACATTTCTCCATTTTATACACATTTGTGGCAAAGTGACACAGTGATAGCCAATTGTAGCTGGGTTATTGTGTTTTATTCAATAAACACGTCTTCTACACACACATGTTGGCCAATTGTGCTTGACTGATGCCACAGTGTGTGTGGACATCTGTCCCAGACGCTGACGGTCGCTCCACACGCACAAACACAATCTGAGAATGAAATTAGGCAAATTATTACTGAGTCTCGGTTCACCCTGTCAGACAACAAATGGGTGTTTAATCACTGGAAATTACACCCCATTCACCATGTAATTGAATTAGCTTCCTCTTGACACTAAAGTACTGTGATCTTGTGGTTTTTTTGCTGCCTCAGGGAAACTCACTTCAAATGTCGATTCCTCCTTCTCCCTTTTTCGACGTATGGATTTGTCCTTCAAATCATTTGCATTGCCAGTTTGTCAATGTCATTTATTTTGTACTCCCCATGTCATGTGCTCTAATTGTGCTGTATATCTTCCAGTCTGTCTGTAGGTTAATGCGCTGGTCCAATGGGTATTCCAATAATCACAGACTCCATGTCTTCTCTCGCACAGATCAAGAACTACTGGAGGACATCTTGATTGACAGCTGCTTTTACCTGGCTCAACCAATGGTGAGTGAGAACCTCAAGTGGGTTCCTGGTTTTGCGCTAAATCTTTAGGGTTTAAAAAATGAACACACACAAGACAGGAACACCCAGGTGGAACAAACCGAATTCACCATTTCACCGCAGTCAGCATCAAATATAAATTGCAGTTAAAATAAGGTAAATGAAAACAATAGTTTGACACGCTTGACAATCAAATCCAGTCAAGGCAGCCTTAAACTAAAAGCTTAAAATATCCCGTTCCTTTGTTGCCTACATTGTTTACTCAACACAGCTTTTCCCCAACTACCATACTCCCGACTCAATGTCAGGAACCGCTGCTTCTCTTCCTCCCCCCTCTGATCAGTTACAGCTCAGTTTCTGTATCACAGCCTCCTTGCATCACTCACAGAGCACCGCTAGTCCTTCACATCCTCCTCCACAATCAAAGGAGGCCTACATCAAAAACAAGAACATTTCGTTTTAGTTCTTTCCTTTCTCCACTGTCTCTAACACATAGGCCCATTATTTAGCAAGCAAATTGCCGTAACAACCCTGCAGAGGGGCCAACGGTTTTGATTCAGGCTCTGGGCGTGCTTCTGCTCAATGGCCTTCTCTAACACGCTCGTCTGAGATGTGGGTTGACAGCTGTGTAGTTAGCCACAGCAGGTTCCCGGACTGCAGAACCTTAGTGGGTACGTATTAGGGCCCGACCGATATTGATTTTTGAGTGCCGATGGCGATGGCGATTATTTTCAGAGAAAAATTACGATTACGATTTAATCGGCCGATTAAAAAACAAAAAACAAAACAAAAAAAAAACCATATAAAACGTAGTTTTTGATACCTTAAATATACTTTAAACACTTTTGACGAATATGTGAATTGAATGCAGAACCTTTGAGTGTTTTAGAATACATTTACAGTCAAAAATGAGTGTAATGTAAAATGTAAAATAAATAACTAACTCCCAATGTGCTGCGCTCGTGAGCAGTGACTAACACGTGCGTGCTGAGCAGTATGGTCTCACCGTTAGAGTCTACAGTATAACAAATTAACATGGCCTGGGACCTAAAGAAAAACAGGCACAACATGCTCAAACAACGCGTCTTGTGTACATTGGTGAGGTGAGCGCGCAGCTGCCTGAGCGAGCGTGCTTTCATGTTGTACGGTAAAATTCAATCTCCTCTTTTTTTACTCCAGCTAAAGTTGTTAGTTAGCAAGGCGAGTAGGAGCGCAATCTGCAGGATACTAATCGCAATAACATTTATAAAAAAAAAAAAAAAAAAAAAAATCGGTTGTAATCGGCGTCTTTTTGGCCGATGCCGATTATTTTCAAAAAGGCTATAATCGGCCGATTAAATCGGCAGGCCGATAAATCGGTCGGGCCCTAGTACGTATGGTCAGACTCAACCGTACATTCTCTCCCTTGACTACCTTTGTCATTGCTTCGGGATTTAAACAAGCGCAGCTCAAGGCGATCACCAATCACATGTTGTTGAAATGACGGATACTGATTGGCTGTGATGAAAGGCAGATCTACTTTAGTGAACATCATTGTGGGTCGGAGAGGCACCAGAGGGAAGTGCATCGGACATGAACCTCTGGCTGATGATGTCGCCCCCTTCATTATACCGATGTCGGGGCTGCACGCTCCGTCTTTCCTCTCACGTCTCCGCCTCGGTCCTACCCACGGTGGGAAGATAATGGACCGACGGAGCAGATAGTCTAGTTCAGGAGGTTTTGCAAAATGAATACGCATGATGAATCATCATCCCCACATTATAAAGATCCCCAGAAGTCATGGAGCTGCTTGCATCGGTAGGATCACTGGACACAGAGCCTTCGTGCAAGCACAACCACTGAGCAAGGAGCAGGTCTATATATCAGTCTTTTAGTGTTGTGTAGCTCTCTCTCCCCCCCCCCATTGACCCACCCGGCCCGTTTCACCTCCAAACACACATCAGTGACAGCTGATAGACAGACGGGGAGATAGGTAGCCTGCTCCTGGGAGGCAAACACCCCCTCCACTCCTCACACTGTGAGTACCGTGTCAGACTGCGGAGCGATGCCGCCGGAGTCTTGCTCGTCGTCAAGGTTACATGAACCCGGCAACCCGGCGGTTAAATGTCTGCTGTAATGTAGATGGATTGTAGTTTAAAGGTATGGCGATTACATGGCAATTAATGCAGGGATCCAGACACAGTGGCACTGGAAAGGACACAGCTCCCGTGCAATGGGGAGGGGCCCCATTAGCAGGGGCCCTAAGCGATGTTTGTTTAATTGATCAGCGCCTCAGTGGAGCACAACACAGTCACTGAGAGCCCTGTGTCACCTGATCTACACACAGCCCACCCACACACCGATGAAGACACGTCCCGCACATTTGCAGATGTTTTTTTTTTTCCATGCATTTACCTTCCTGCCACACTTGAAGGGAGTAATATTAGGCAAGCTATTGGGCATTCCTGAACGTTCAGGTCAAAACACACACCCACACACACACACACACACACACACACACACACACACACACACACACACACACACACACACACACACACACACACACACACACACACACACACACTCAGACGCACGCGCGTAAAGCCACACAGTCACACCAACAACCACAGTCACACCTACAGCCCCCCCCTCCCCCCACAGACAGACGCACAGACACACACACACACACACACAGACACGCTCACGCACCCACACACACACAGACACGCTCACGCACCCACACACACACACACGCACGCACGCACGCACGCACGCACGCACGCACGCACGCACGCACGCACGCACGCACGCACGCACACACAGGTACGGCCATACACACATACAAATACACACACACTCACACAAACACCCACACACACAGTAGCCCTGGTGAATTACAGCCCGGGGTGAAATGAATGGCCCTCCCTATGTGGAGGTGGCAGGTCGTTACTCTGCATCCCTCTGGCGAGACAATAAAGC